>NC_067131.1:32846139-32939780 GCF_021347895.1 Acanthochromis polyacanthus | reverse complement strand
CTGTTACTGGTGGTGGGTGTTGCTGATGTATTTAAGTTTGGCTAGGGAGTTTAGTTGCTTTGTTTTGGGTTTAGATAGTTTACAAACTCTGCTAGCCTTCATTCGGTATTATTCTGTTCATGATTTAGCAACACTCACCAGTTTTGTGTTCTGTATTGTGACTCTTATGTTCCATTCACCACCAAGCAATAAATCCTTCACCTAAACCAATAACATCTGGTTTTTATTGCATCCAGCCAACCCTAGAGGTTGGATCGTAACAACCAGCCATAGAATGAATTCTGAAAGCATCTCCCCCAGACAACACAAATGACACAAGAGAACTTTCAACTGAGACACAGCAAACAGTTATTAGACCCTCCAGAAAAATGCGGGCAAAAATTCTTGATTATGCGAATAAATATGCGGTGTTTTTATGCGGGGAAATTGCGGAAAGTTGCAAAGTATGCGAATAGTTGTGAAATATGCAAAAATATGCGTGATTCACCTGCTGTCTGGCCGCGGAGTGATGTGTCCTCTAATCAGACACTGGGTCTGCTGTGGGGTTACTGGACTGACAGTCTGTGCTCTGGGAGGGGGAGGAGCTCACAGCAGCACCTGCTGCTTGTTGAAAACGGAATGATCCCAGTTTTCCTGTCAGTCTCCAAAACGGCAGAAAAAGTCGCTAAATTTAAAATACTTAGGCATAAAGATTTCACCTAAATTATCTGAATTAGCTCACTTAAATTTTTCCCCATTACTGGATAACATCACCAATGACCTACAGCGCTGGAACAATCTCCCTATATCTCTTATGGGACGAATAACTACTATCAAAATGAAAATCCTACCAAAAATAAATTACTTCTTTGCAATGATTCCATTCAAACCAACGTCCAACTGGTTCCAGTCGCTGGACTCGGCTATCACAAAATTTTACTGGAATAATAAAAAAGCAAAAATCAGTCTATCTACTCTTCAGAAAAGTAAAGCCGAAGGAGGTTCAGAAGCACCAAATTTTATGCATTATTATTTAGCTAACCAGCTACAATATCTTATTCTATGGACACAACCTACCGTAGATGCCAACTGTTGGTTAGAATTAGAACAGAAGGATTGCAATAGCATCAGACTTTCAGACATACTCTTTATTACAACATCCATCAAACGACATAACTGTTTTAAAAACCCAATGATTTCCTCCACCTTGACCGTTTGGTGGAAGGCATTAGAAATTGCAAACTCTAAATTGGAGCCCTGTAAGTTTTCTCCCATTTGGTACAACCCTGATTTTCAAGTTAACAATCAGCCGCTCCATTTAGCTGTTTGGGAGCAGAATGGAATCACACATCTCCACCACCTCTTCTCAGATAATACGTTCATGTCAAATACAAACTTGCTTCAAAAATACAAAATAAAAAACGGGAATTTTTTACATTATCTTCAAGTTAAAAATATTATTAAGAAACGAATCCCAACACTTCAAAGCACGCTCCGGCCGCCGGCATTAGCTGAAGCAATCATAAAGCTTCTCCAACAACAACTAAAACCCTCTCTAAAATATATAGTTACTCTTAAGCACTGATACAATATATTTACCCATCTCTAAATGGGAGTCAGACCTATCTATATCTCCGGAACCAGACTTCTGGACTCAAATTTGTGATAATGCATTTAAAATGACAAAACACACAAACTTACAACTCATCCAATACAAAATCCTCCATAGAACACATATTACTCAATATATGATGAACAAAATGGATTCTCCGACTCCGACATCTGTCTCCAGTGCTCCCAGAACACTGCTGATACTTATTTTCATGCTCTATGGCTGTGCACCCCCGTAAAAAATTTCTGGACCAACGTCTCAGAAAAACTTTCCGCTATCTTAAACTGCAGGATTCCTCTATCTCCAAGTCTGTGTTTACTCGGCGACTTAACAACAACGGACCTACCACGCAAACAATCTCAATCCTTACTTGTAGCCCTCGCCATTGCCAAAAAAACAATCCTTGTTAACTGGAAAAATAAGCAATCTCTGAACATTAATCTCTGGTTGAACCTCCTAATAAATCACATTTCAATGGAGAAAATCTCTGCTTCAAATAAAAATCAGTTGTTAAATTTTATACAAACATGGTCACCGTATGTTAACTCCTTAACTTAAACCTGGTAACCTGACTCTGCCTGTTAGCGAGAACCACCACATCACCCCAATATATGTTGCTGCTTATGTATGTTGGCATTGTGTAACTAATGATTGTCTTCAGTTAGGAACCCAGTCGCTGTCAGGGTGTATGGGGGGGGCGCTGGGCGGGCACGCACCTCCCTCCGCCTGGCTGGGTGGGGCCCCGTTGATTTTAACTCACTTCACTAGCTTCGCACAATACACCTTGTAAATATACACATAGAGCACACAACACATCCCTGGGGGGGGGGGGGGGATGTACTATTCTTGCTCCACAATTCCCCTCCAATTTTAATGCACCACACTACCTGGGGAGTGGGTGGTTATGGGGTGGGACGGGATAGGCCCCAGTGCAGTGTTATACTGTGGCCCCCCGTCTATGCCCCCACCCCGCCACTATTTTCCCCAATTTTAACGCACCACATACACATTCACATTTTGGGCTTGCGGGGAGACTGAAGGTGGGGTTCGTTACCCTCTGCTCTGCCTGACCGACCCCCAGTCTTAAGGCACCACACATACATGTACACACGTGGACAAAATTGTTGGTACCCCTCAGTTAAAGAAGGAAAAACCCACAATTCTCACTGAAATCACTTGAAACTCACAAAAGTAACAATAAATAAAAATTTATTGAAAATTAATTAATCAAAATCAGCCATCACTTTTGAATTGTTGATTAACATAATTATTTAAAAAAACAAACTAATGAAATAGGGCTGGACAAAAATGATGGTACCCATAACTTAATATTTTGTTGCACAACCTTTTGAGGCAATCACTGCAATTAAACGATTTCTGTATTTGTCAATGAGCGTTCTGCAGCTGTCAACAGGTATTTTGGCCCACTCCTCATGAGCAAACAGCTCCAGTTGTCTCAGGTTTGATGGGTGTCTTCTCCAAATGGCATGTTTCAGCTCCTTCCACATATGTTCAATGGGATTCAGATCTGGGCTCATAGAAGGCCACTTTAGAATAGTCCAACGCTTTTCTCTCAGCCATTCTTGGGTGTTTTTGGCTGTGTGTTTTGGATGGTTGTCCTGTTGGAAGACCCATGACCTGCGACTGAGACCAAGCTTTCTGACACGAGGCAGCACATTTCTCTCCAGAATGCCTTGATAGTCTTCAGATTTCATCGTACCTTGCACACTTTCAAGACACCCTGTGCCAGATGCAGCAAAGCAGCCCCAAAACATTACTGAGCCTCCTCCATGTTTCACCGTAGGGACAGTGTTCTTTTCTTCGTATGCTTGGTTTTTGAGTCTACGAACATAGAGTTGATGTGCCTTACCAAAAAGCTCCAGTTTGGTCTCATCTGTCCAAAGGACATTCTCCCAGAAGCTTTGTGGCTTGTCAACATGCATTTTTGCAAATTCCAGTCTGGCTTTTTTATGAGTTTTTTTCAGCAGTGGTGTCCTCCTTGGTCGTCTCCCATGAAGTCCACTTGGCTCAAACAACGACGAATGGTGCCATCTGACACTGATGTACCTTGGCCTTGGAGTTCACCTTTAATTTCTTTGGAGGTTGCTCTGGGCTCTTTGGATACAATTCCAACGATCCGTCTCTTCAATTTGTCATCAATTTTCCTCTTGCGGCCACGTCCAGGGAGGTTGGCTACTGTCCCGTGGGTCTTGAACTTCTGAATAATATGAGCCACTGTTGTCACAGGAACTTCAAGCTGTTTAGAGATGGTCTTATAGCCTTTACCTTTAAGATGTTTGTCTATCATTTTTTTTTCGGATGTCCTGGGACAATTCTCTCCTTCGCTTTCTGTTGTCCATGTTCAGTGTGGTACACACCTTTTCACCAAACAGCAGGGTGACTACTTGTCTCCCTTTAAATAGGCAGACTGACTGATTATGAGTTTGGAAACACCTGTGATGTCAATTAAATGACACACCTGAGTTAATCGTGTCACTCTGGTCAAATAGTTTTCAATCTTTTATAGAGGTACCATCATTTTTGTCCAGGCCTGTTTCATTAGTTGTTTTTTTAAATAATTATGTTAATCAACAATTCAAAAGTAATGGCTGTTTTTGATTATTTAATTTTCAATAAATTTTTATTTATTGTTACTTTTGTGAGTTTCAAGTGATTTCAGTGAGAATTGTGGGTTTTTCCTTCTTTGACTGAGGGGTACCAACAATTTTGTCCACGTGTGTATATCACTTGGGTGGGTCACATTCATGGTGCAGGGCGAGTATTCACCAGTCGGGGAACTGGTGAACTCAGTAACAGGGTAAATCACAATAGGTTTACTGGCGTGATCTCCGGGGCTTCTCCCTGCCGGGCCCAAGGGCCCGGGTTGTTGTGCCTCCCCTGGTGTTCCTTCCTCTCCCTCCGTCCCTCTCTTCCTCCCTCCCTCAGGGTCGCGTCTCTCTGGGCGGCCAGGGGTGGGCTGGGCTCGTTTGCCCTTGCAGTGCTGTTGCCCGGGTCCCTTGGCGCTGTTTTCCGGCGAGCGGGTGGCCTCCCGGATTTGGGGGGATCATGGGGGAAGTGGGGCTGTGGGCCGGTGGGGCGCCGTGGGGGTCCGCTATGGCCCGTTCTGCTGCGCAGGCCTTGGGGCTCTGGCTGTGTCGGGGGGGGGGGTCGCTCCGGGCTCCTGGGCTGGGTCTCCGCTTGGTGGCTCCTGCGGGGGGCTGGGTGGACCTCCTTGGGCTGGAGGGGACAGCTCCCTCCTTTTGGTGGAGGTTTTCATGCATGCCAGACCCACCACACCGGCACCTACCAAAACTCAATAGAGTTTGTTCCTCCGGTTGCTGAGTCAGTGGAGGTTGCTGGGTTAGTGTCTGTGGATCTCACTCTGCTCTATCTATCCTTCTTGTGGTCTCCTGACATCTTCATGATTGATCCAGTTGGGATTTTGTCGTATCTGGTGTTTGTGAAGGGTTTTAGATTTGTAAATGGTTTTAAGGTGTGAATTAAAGAGTACAAACAAATAAAATGCACCTTTTCTCAGAACACTGTCTATGCCTCACCTTTCTGTCTGTCCTGTGTTTGTTTTATGTTTCACTTGGGTGTGCACAGCCCTGGCATAATGCAGGAAACAGCTTGAAATAAACATGACAGGTTAATTTGCCATGAGGGCCGGTGATGGTCACAGTCACAAAGAAGAAAAAAAATGCATGAAGCTTAAGCAATGATGCCATGGTTGGTTGGTGTCATTTCTGAGCGGATTTGCAGACAAAAAAAAAGAAAAAAAAAGTCGCTAGATTTAGTGAGAAAGTCGCTAAGTTTGGCAACACTGGTGCCGCTCTGCATCAGCTCGTGCTTCTAGTGTGTGTGAATGAACTGATGACGTCAGGCCGGGCGTCACATAAAAACTCACAACTCCATTTATATCGGTTATAGTTTTCTCATTTTATGCAGAAATTCTGAAATCAAGCGGGACCCGCATATTTCTCTTTTTTTTCGTGGAAATGTGAGATTCTTGTGGGAATTATGCGCTGTTTTGTGGGGATTATGCGCCTTTTGGGAAATAATTGACCCCCGCATAATCAGCGGCATTTTGGTGATTAATGCGGGAATTCATGTGATCGCATAATCGCGTTTTCAGAAGTGCTATGACGAGGCTTCATTTGTCTGGCCAGAGTCACGAAAAGGCGTGTTGAAGATCACCAAGCAAAAACAGCCCAGCATGGTTCTACCAAACTGCTAGCTGCTCAGGAAACGTCTTTCTACCACCAGATGACTCACTCATCTGTTCCTGTCAGGAATCATCCTCAGACCTCCAGGAACCTTAAAAATGAGTGGACACTGTGGAGAAATGGGACTTGCTCAGCAAGGACAGTTGGAAAGCGACTTGTTGAAGCTGGTCTGAAGTCCCACAGGACAGGAAGAAGCCCTTCATCAAGGAAAGGCAGAGGAAAGCCCGTTACTCTTTGCTGGGATCACAAGGATTGGACTGTTGATGATTGGACTAAGGTTCTCTTCAGGGATGAATCCAGTTTTCAGTTGATCTCCACTCCAGCCAACTTACTGGTTAGGAGGAAGCCTGGAGAAGCTCCAAACCAGACTGTCTGCCCCTACAGTAAAATGGGGGTGGATCAGTGACCATCTGGGCTAGTTCCAGTCTGGGTGGACCAGGGACAATGAACCAGGTCATGTTTGGGGCTACTCCAGAAAACAGTCTTCTTCCATCAGCTGGAAAAGTCTTTCCTGCCTCCAATGACTGGATTTTCAAACTAGAGAAGGTCAGTTAAAGCCTGGATGGAGAACCAGAACATTGGAACCATGCCTTGGCTGCTCAATCACCAGATCTAAATCCAACTGAAAACCTGTGGAAAATCATAAACGCTAAATGGAGACCACAAGCCCAAAAACAAAGCAGATTAGTTAGAATTAGTGCAACAGGAATGAACTGCTGTGATCAGAAGCTGGTGGAGAGCATGGAGATGTCATGCCCTCCCGTGCCAGCTCTTTGACTCAGCTAATTAGGAGCAACTGGTGAGAAGCACAGCTGAGCACGATGAACAATTAAGAACAATCAGCTCAGTATAAAGCCTGGTTTGCTCCTCAGCTCCAGTGCTGCATCATTGCCACATGCCTGCCACACACCTCCTGCATCATGTTCCTGCCAGAGACTCTCTACACCCTGCATGCCACCTGCTACAATCAACCGCTCACCGGTTTTACGGATTACTTCACCTGTTCACCTCTCCTCCTCTGCTCAGTAACCTCTGGCTTTCTATTCCCAGTCTGTCCTGCCTGCCGTTCACATCACATCTCCGCCACTGGATCATCTGCTCTGCCTTCGCCCAATCTCCCGACCCCCCCTGGACATTTGTGAGTTGCCTCTCCCTGTTTTTAGTTTAATTAACCCCACATCACGATTCCACACCGTCACCCTTAGTTTAACTTAGTTTCGTTTTTCCCTCTGCCTGTTAATTCCCCTGTACCTCCCTTGTGGAGTGCTTCTTTGTTTGTTATTTTGTTTAATAGATTCTAATTGTATCATCCTGCCTGTCTGTCGCCTGCCTGCATGGGTCACACCACCCGCATTCATGACAGAAGAGACATCAGGAACAATGGTTCTGGATCAGTACTAACTCCTGGTGGATCATGGGACTAAAACAGACAAGAAGAAAACATGGAATCCTCGAAGCTGTTTTTGGCAGAAACAATCCCATAAGCTACTGGTGGATGACAGAACGGATTCTGGTTATTATCTAGAAAACCATGGAAAATGTCTGATATCTGCTCTGAAATTAAACTCTGATCAGATACTTTTGTTGGTATCATTATACTGTCCAAACAAATGGACCTTTAGTGGTACCAGGCATTAATTGAACAAAGAAACTGAAGAAAACAGCTGGTCTGATCATTTTAAGCAGGCATCCCGAAGCTGGAAAGGAAAGTGGTATTCCACTAATTCAGAGGAAGTGTATGTGGCTTGGAAAAAGTCTAGTAATCTATAAAAAAGCTCTCCGTAATGCCAGGACACTTATTATTCATCTTAATAGATGAGAACAAGAACAACCCTAGGTTTCTCTTTAGCAACTGTAGCCAGGCTGACAAGAGTCAGAGCTCTGTTGAACCTTGTATTCCTTTAGCTTAACCAGTAACGACTTCATGAGCTTCTTTACACAGAAAATAGTTCTGATTAGAGATAAAATTAATCTGGCCCTTCCTACAAATGTCACAGATGCTTTTGAATTGGCTGTTAGACTGATGAATCTTTAGAATTCTTCACTCCTATATGTCTCTCTGAACTAATTTCAACAGTTTCTACATCCAAACCATAACATGTCTTTTAGATCCTATCCAACTAGACTCTTCAATGGAGATTTTACCTTTAATTAATTCTTCAATGTTAGATCTGATTAATCTCTCTCTAGTAACAGGCTATGTTACCACAGGCTTTTAAGGTTGCTGTCATCAACCTTTGCTTAAAAGCCCACTTTAGATCCAGATGTGTTAGCTAACTATAGACCGATATCCAACCTACCATTTCTCTCTAAATTCTGGAAAGAAAAGTTGCAATTCAATTATGTGAACACTTACAAAGGAATATTAGTTTGAAGTGTTTCAGTCAGGCCTTCAGAGTGCATCATAGCACAGAAACAGCTCTAGTGAAAGTTACTAATGACCTTCTCAATAGCATCAGATAATGGACTAGTCTCTATACTTGTTTTGTTAGATCTTAGTGCAGGTTTGACACAATCGACCACAACATTTTATTAGCAGCGTCTAGAACATTCAATTGGCATTAAAGGGACAGCACTGGATTGGTTTAAATCGTACTTATCAGATAGGTTCCAGTTTGTGCATGTCAACAATAACTCTTCTGAGCATACTAAAGTTAATCATGGAGTTCCTCAGGGTTCTGTCTTAGGACCGATACTTTCACATTATACATGCTTCCTTTAGGCAATATATTAGGAAGCATTGTATTAACTTCCATTGTTATGCAGATGAACACACAATTGTATTTATCTATGAAGCCAGATGAAACTGATCAGTTAGCTAGACTGCAAGATTGTCTTAAGGACATTAAAACCTTTATGACCTTTAACTTCCTACTGCTAAATTCAGACAAAACTGAAGTCATTGTATTTGGCCCCAACATCTGAGAAACTCACTTTCAAAGCAAATAGTTACTCTGGATGGCATCACATTGGCCTCCAGTACTACTGTGAGGAATCTTGGAGTTATTTTTGACCAGGACATGTCCTTTAACTCACACATAAAGCAAGTCTGTAGGACTTCCTTTTTTCACCTGCGTAATATTGTAAAATCAGGAACATTCTGTCTCAGAGTGATGCAGAAAAATTAGTTCATGCTTTTGTTACTTCCAGGCTTGACTATTGCAATTCCTATTATCGGGTTGTCCAAATAGCTCTCTCTAACATCTACAGTTGATCCAAAATGCTGCTGTGAGAGTACTGACAGGAGTTAGCAAAAGAGATCATATTTCCCCTATACTTGCTTCTCTTCACTGGCTTCCTGTTAAATCCAGAATAGAATTTAAAATCCTTCTTCTGACATATAAGCTCTAATACCAATCTCCATCATATCTTAAAGATCTGATAGTACCTTATTATCCTAGTAGAACTCTTCGCTCTCAAACTACAGGCTTACTTGTTGTTCCTAGAATTTCTAAAAGTAGAATGGGAGGCAGAGCCTTCAGTTATCAGGCGCCTCTCCTGTGGAACCTGCTCCCAGTTGGGTTCTGGAGGCAGATACCCTCTCTATTTTAAGACCAGGCTTAAAACATTCCTTTTGACAAATCTTATAGTTGGGGCTGACTGGGTGACCCACAGGGGTTCGGCTTGTGTCTTCATTGCACAGCTGACTCCCTCTTGGACGTCCCTTCGTTCTGCCTCTAGTCATGCTGCTATAGGCCTTGGCTGCTGGGGGACTTCTCTTGACGCACTGAGCCCTTCTCTATCTACCTTACATTTAATATGTATACCGTTATTGCAGTACATTCACTCTGTTTCCCCCTGTGCTATTTCTCCGAGTGTCCCTGGTCCCAGAGCTGGATGCTTCAGATCTGCGGTTGATGTTCCACCAGCTGGTCCAGTCTCCACCATGTCCACTGTGGGATGCTGCTGCTGACCTTCCTCCAGCCCTCTGCTTCCAACTCCCCTTTTTCCACCAGTCAACTCTGCATCGCCTTCACTATACTTGTTATGCTACTTACATACTGTTTGAATTTTACTGCTAGCTATATATGGAGTATGTTTAATGTCAGAGCCGTACATCATCAGAGTAAACTATGAGTCAGTTTTCAATGTTAGCTTATACTTTGTCTGTGTCACATATCCTGTCATACATGTATCCAAATGTGTGTTGTGTTTTCCTTGCTTTCCCACCCCTCCCTCTTCTCCCATCCCTCCCCCTTGCCCTCCTCTGTCCCTCTCAACCCCCCCGGCCAGCAGGCAGATGGGTCCCCCCTATATAGAGCCGGGTTCTGCTCGAGGTTTCTTCCCTGTTAAAAGGGTGTTTTCTTGCCACTGTCTCCTTTGGGCTTGCTCTGGGGGTCAGGCATATGGGTTCTGTAAAGCGTCTTGAGACGAGTTGACTGTAATTGACGCTATATAAATAAAATTGAATTGAATTGAATTTATCCATGACTGTATATGTACCACGGCACAGATCCTCTTCCTAAATAAAAACCGAATAAAATAACCTCGTATGCGCTATGTGTTTATTTAGCAGTTCATCAGCACTTCCACCCCAGGTCCAAAACATTTTATATGAAATACTCTACACAGATCAGTTATAATATGATATTCTATATAAATGTAGCTGCCTACAGGTTCATTAATGACAGACACATGGAGGCAGGGCGCTCACAGCACAATCAGACTCCCAGGTTATTATCAGACTGTGTTCGACTTATTACAGAGAATAGTTTTCTATCTATTTATTAACATCCAGAAGTCACAATAAAGGGAGACCACACCATGGCACACGTTTAAACAAGGAACATTTATTCATCAAAATCACTTATTAATCAAGTAAACAGCCATAAAATCCATGTTCACAGCAGCACAACGACAGCCTGACACCAGACACAACCGTCCACTGGAATTAAACACAAGCTGTCATCATGGAGCACTTCACTTCAGGATGGAGATACAAGATGATCTTTTTACTTTCAGCTTCATGACAGCAAACATGTTGTATCAGGACAGAAATATGTTCAGTGTGATTATTAAAGTATTCCAGCTCTTACTACTCGGATAGAATTTACTGTCGTCTTCACACATTCTGGACCCACAACTTCTGACCTTCACAAAATGTCGTCTGCGTTTTAATGAGAGCTAACTGCTAACAGGAGCCGCCCAGAGCTGCTAAAGTCAAACTTTAGAAGTTGTTGAAATGAATCATAATGAGCAGTAAAACCAGGAAGATTCACTGTGAGAACAATACACTCTTTGTCTCTTTAGCTTAACATGGTGCAGTATTTCAGGAACTAAAATGTTAGCCTGTCTTAGCTAGCTCGCTGGCTAACATGTAGGAAGCTATGAGCAGTTGTTTTAGCTGCTGTCTGTCTTATTAAATGTACATACAGCACTTTGATCAGCTGCACTCATTTTAAAAGGTGCTATTAAACAGATGTAATCATAGACTGTATATAAACATATATAGAGTCTATGGATTTGATCTGTGGCAGAAGCTAACTTTAGCTTCTTTCATTCTTCAAGCTAACATTAGCATTAGCTTAAAAGCAGCTCCCCATTTTATCTTGTGATGTGAAAATATGAAATAAGCTAATGTGTGTATTAACTGAACAGAAGATGAAGTCCTGCAGTTTCCAAATTCAAATTTAAAACATAATAAAGCTAAAGTTGAACCAAACATGGAGGACTTTAAATGACAAAGTCTCCAAAGTTACCAAAACATGTCAGACTGTCTGTGATCATTTCAGGTTCATCATGAAAATCAGACACAAAGACAAAGTGACTCCATCACATGGCTCCAGTTTCCTGTTTATTGATTCACATCAAACCTCCACCAAAGTTGATTTTCCAGCCAGCAGCTGCTCACATTCACCATCACCTGACTGCTTTAGTTACTGTGCTGGCAGCTGATGCAACCATCAGACCACCAGTTTGCTTCTAAGATTAGATGGTTTCCCCATAGAGTGGTACAGAAAGTTTAAGAAAGAATCGTCCCCATTGCTTCTGAGAACCTTTAATTACATCCATAAAGAGGGAAAGACCCCTCCTTCTTGGAAGGAAGCACTCATCACCCTAATCCCTAAAGACAGCAAAAACCGTGAGGACTGTTCATGCTTCAGGCCGATTTTGATGTTAAATGTGGATTATAAATTATATACATCAATATTGACTAAAAGATTTGAAACATTTATGACGGATCTAATTGATGAAGATCAGACTGGCTTTGTCACTGGCCGTCAAACTCAGGATAACATCAGAAGAAGCCTACATATAATTCATAAAACAACTGAAAATAATACAAAAGCAGCCTTAATAAGCCTTGATGCAGAGAAGGCTTTTGACCGAGTCAATTGGGATTTTCTTTATCTAGTTTTAGAAAAATTTGGTCTCACACAAGAATCAATCAAATGAATACGAGCGATCTATGAGAGTCCCACTGGAAGAATAAAAGTTAATGGTCACTTACAAACTGCTTTCAACTTCAAAGAGGCTCGAGGCAGGGTTGTGGGTTGAGTCCGACCCTCTTCACCCTTTACATTGAGCCCCTGGCCCAAGCCATACGCCAGAGTGAAGATTTAAAGGGAATACAAATTCATGGGAGGGATCAAAAGACAGGACTATTTGCAGATGATGTGTTGTTATTTTTAGAAGATATAAACTCCTCTTTACCTAAACTAATGAACCTTTTACAAGAATTTAATTCATACTCAGGATAAAAAATCATAAACATCATAATAAACATCATAAATAAATCATAAACCCTCAAAGGAAATGGCAAACAAATACAATATTAAATGGGACAATAAGAAAATTAAACATCTTGGAGTATTCCTGTCTAAAGACCCAGCCTCTCTGTATGAGGACAATTATAAACCAGTTAATCAGAATATTAGAGTAGATCTTCAGAGATGGTCTACGTATCCTCTGGATTTTATGAATAGGATTAATGTGGTTAAAATGAACATCTTGCTGAGATTATTTATTTCAGTCACTCCCTATTGATGTACCCCATGAACAGTTCAGTGAATGGGATCAGAAGTTATCTAGATTCATCTGGGATGGAAAAAAGACGAGAGTTCGGTTTTCAACATCACAATTACCCAAAGATAAAGGAGGTATGGCACTCCCCAATCTGAAAATGTATTTTTATGCTGCTCAGTTGAGGCATTGTGCTGCTGGTGCGACCCTTTGTATTATGCCAAATGGAAGGAGATCGAGACATCTGTACCTGGATTTCATATCCAGACAGTTTTAGGAGAGGATTTCATACCTAGAGTCATTAAAAATAGGCTTAACCCCGTAACAATATTCACAATAGAAACTTGGTATAAAGTTGTGAAGCAACTGAAATTGAAAAAAGAAAAAAGTACTGAAATGGATTTCCCTTGATTTGGAATTTAAACCAGCTAAATATGATTCGACATTTAAAAACTGGATCAGTAAAGGTATAACAGCATTTTGCACAATTACAAAAACAATGAGATAAGGAGCTTCAAATCTTTAAAAACTAGCTTTGGGCTTACAGATCAGGATTTTTTTCACTACCTCCAGTTCAGAGAGGACTATAATAAGAAATCAAAACAAGCGGGGGAATACAAAATGATGATGGGTGCATATCAGCAAATAACTTCTAAGATTGTTTCATAACTATACACAAGTATGATGTTTTTCCAGAATACCACGACTCTGTATATTAAACAAGCGTGGGACAAAGAAATAACCGTTACAATATCGGATGAAGAACGGTACAGAATGTGAGAGTTGGCACAGTCCTCAACAACTTCACTAAAATGGAGGGAATTCAGTTGGAAAAATTTACTTTGCTTCTTCATTACTCCCTGCATAAAGAGTAGAAAGCTACTGCAGGAACAACTGTGCTGGTGACAACATGCAAAGAAGAACGCTGATCATACGTCTTCTGGAACTGTCCTCACATTGCTGCATTCTGGACTTCCATTCATTTTACTCTGGCAAAGGTATTGAAATATTCAGTCCCCTTCGCACCAGCAACACTGTACCTGGGTCATATTTCTGATGTAGTAGACATTAAGGCTCAATATTTAATGAAAATATTGTTAACTGCAGCAAGGAAAGCCATAACAAGGAGGTGGCTCAACCCTGAGCCACCGACCCTTTTTGAATGGATGGACTTTGTAAAGGAGGTTTATAACATGGAAAAGATGACATTTATCTTGAGATTGAAAGAAGAAGAAATAATGCAGAAATGGTCCAAGTGGCTCACATACCAAAATGCACAAAGAACCTATTATTGAAAGTGAATGGTTGCTGACTTGCTGTTTTGTTCTTAGTTTTTTGTTTTGTTTTGTATGCTGATAATAGGGATGGGAATTTCGACTAATTTCCGAACCGACTAGTCGCTAATTTTATTGGCGACTTCGGTTCGGAAAACTTGCAATTTAACCCTTTAAGCGCCAAAGTCTCAATATTGCGACAAGCACCATTGCTGAACATAACAAGCCACAGCTTCAAATATACTGCCTCATGTGCCTCATGTACTGTACACCAGGAGATGGCGGACATCTGGAACTTCAATCTGAGCATCAGTTGTGGGCGTGTTTTCATTCAAAGTTTTGAAGTTTACAGAGTTTGAAAACCGAGGAGACGAGACTCGTCATCGGAGCGTATCAGAGCGCAAGACGGCACATTTTAGAGTGAGAAAACTCACCGTACCGAGAGGTCTGCTCAACGCTGACAAAGTACTTTGTAAAATAATGGCTTACTCATATTCTGAAGAGGAATATTCACCCTCTGATGAAGATGTTCAGTCGTCCACTGAGACAGAAAGTGCCGCTGCGTCTGTGCGTAACGGCAGCGGGTCGGTGCGCCATGACAGTCCACGAGCAGCACATAGTGGAGCCGATGCTTTGCTTCGGGGGGGCAGGAAGGGACGTGGTGGGTGTAGCTGGAGTGGTCAGAACACCGCTAATGATGAGGGGGATAGCGGGGGTTGAAAAAGAGAGACAAGCATATGCTACTGGCAGGATCAACCAGGTAGCCCAGACGGGATGAGTGTGCGGCGCACGGCCGAGCGAAGAGCTGCATAGCGGCGCACGGTCGGGACCGGGGCCGCGGGCTGTGGGGCGCACACTAGCGTTTAACCGACTAGTAAAATACTAACCGTTTAATAAATGAGTCGGCGGTTAAACGATTAAACTACTAGTCCGCACATCCCTAGCTGATAACTGTTAATATTTTTAATTTCCTACAACTTCAGATATTGTGAGATTGTATTTTGTTGTTCAAAAAACAATAAAACATTTGTTTAAAAAAAAAAAAAGATTAGATGAGATTACATGACAGAAAACCTGCTCATGATGTTCTGCTGTGGATTGGTCCTTGAGGTTTACTCTACAGGACGGATCTTCATGCTGATGGTCTTCAGGGAGTAGTCATGACCCTTCCAGGAGGACCATTCCACTCCAACTGCATAGATGGTTCCATCTGCCCCCCAGCGATAAACACCATTAGGGTTTGTACTGTGACAGGCAGTGTACCAGAACGCCCCCAGGAATTGTCTGGCACAGTTCCCTGCATCGGAGTCCTGGTCTTTGTCGAAGGTGGAGAACTTCTGTCCATTATGAGGACTCAGGGCGTTTCCTGCAGAGAAAAGCTGTTCAGTGTTTTTCCAGTTTCCTTGGACTGAAGCTGAGTAACGCTGCTGGTTCAGAACCAGTAAAGATGGACTGACCCACCTGCCCCTCCATTGATGAATCCAGACACTTGAAGTCTGTATCCGTTGGATTCTGACTGGATGGAGAACGAGGAGTACCGAGCAAACACCTTGTTTCCACTGAAGTCCTCCATGTCCACCAGCAGCTCGTACCTTTTCCTCAAAGTGAGCTGGTAGAGATTCTCCAGGCCTGAAAACACAGAAACATCTTCAGACCTTCATGGATGCACGTCCAGGAAGTCACTTCACAAACCTGTGGTGGATTTAAAAGACCTTTATCTGTTTTTAAATCTAAAAAATCAGAGAAATTAAACTGTTTGTCTATCAGAAACGGTACAAAGAGAAAGAACCAATAAACTTTGAGGTTTCTGATGGAACAAATCATGTCTGATGTGCAGTTCTGTCAGGAAAAATAACCAGATCTCAGATAACTGCAGTTATATTTCACCAAAATGACAAAAATAAACCATTTTCAGGAGATCCTATGAAACCCAGAACCTTCTCCTTCCTGGTTCTGGTTCTCCAGGACTGACTCAGCTGTGACCAACAGAGAAAGATTCAGGAAACAGGAAAACCAAAGCTACTGGATCCATCAAATAAATGCAGCATGGCTCACAAACAGAGAACAGAGGAGCTAGTTGTTGGAGATACATTCAGCATGGAGGAACATCTTTCTACAGCTGATGAGCAGAGTAGAGAGGAAAAGTCTGGAAACATGGAGATAGAAGAACATCTGGAGGATGAGGAGACAACATTAGTTCAGAGTTTAACATCTGTTCAAACCTGGAATCAGCGACATCAGTAAATGTAGAGAAACATCAGGATATCTACTGAAGCATCAAAGCTGGACCTTCAGACTGAGAAAGCTTTCAGAGAGAACAATGATCTCCAGTGAGGAACCCTGCTTGGAGCTGACAGGGTTCTGTCTGGACTCTCACCCAGCCAGTACTCTCCAGCAGCAGAACCGAAGCCCGTCTTGTAGTGGGTCCAGGGCCTGTAGAAGTTGACCGAGCCGTCCAGCCTCCTCTGGAACACCTGAGCAGATGTTGGAGAAGTTCAGGGTTCAGACAGCACAGCTGGTAGCTGCAGTTCCTGTGATGAACTTCAACACTCACCGTCCAGCCTCCTGCCTGGGACTCCATGTCACAGTACACCTGCAGACACACACCTGTGGGTTAGCTGCAGCTGCTGCTGACATCTGATCAATAATCACTATCTGATGTAGAGCAACTTTACTGTAGAGCAACTTTATCTGATGTAGAGCAACTTTATCTGATGTAGAGCAACTTTACTGTAGAGCAACTTTATCTGATGTAGAGCAACTTTATCTGATACAGAGCAACTTTATCTGATGTAGAGCAACTTTACTGTAGAGCAACTTTATCTGATGTAGAGCAACTTTACTGTAGAGCAACTTTATCTGATGTAGAGCAACTTTACTGTAGAGCAACTTTATCTGATGTAGAGCAACTTTATCTGATACAGAGCAACTTTATCTGATACAGAGCAACTTTACTGTAGAGCAACTTTATCTGATGTAGAGCAACTTTATCTGATACAGAGCAACTTTATCTGATGTAGAGCAACTTTACTGTAGAGCAACTTTATCTGATGTAGAGCAACTTTACTGTAGAGCAACTTTATCTGATGTAGAGCAACTTTATCTGATACAGAGCAACTTTATCTGATGTAGAGCAACTTTACTGTAGAGCAACTTTATCTGATGTAGAGCAACTTTACTGGAGAGCAACTTTATCTGATACAAAGCAACTTTACTGTAGAGCAACTTTATATGATGTAGAGCAACTTTATCTGATGTAGAGCAACTTTAGCTCATTTACAGTTTGTCGTAGTTTAAATAATTTGGAGCGTTTAACTTGTTTTTGATAATATTTATCTCACTTTGGACAAGTTTGAATCGTTCTGGACAGTTTTAACCTCTTTCTGGACAACTTCTAACTCACTCAGGACAGTTGTTTACAGATTTTTACTATTTTAATTCATTTAGGAAACATTTCGGTTAGCTCAGAAATGTTCATCATGTCTTCAGTTAATATGCTAGTTTTGAGCTCTTTTGTTCAGACATAGGATGGGATGGTCCGGTCCGTGGGGTTCTACACGACATGCCATTAAGGTGTGGGCGTGTTTGGCCCAGTGGATCTGGCGACTCTGTCGGGCGTGCTGCAGATGTCAGCTGTAAAATCTGCCGGCTGGAACACGTCACAGAATGCCAGTGAGACGCTTCTGATGAAGGCGAGAGCTTTCTCCAGAACTGTCAATAAAGGTAAACATCTGTGTCTTCACCCTATGTCTGAACAAAGAACTCAAAACTAACAAACATTTTGGTTGTTGTGGACGACTTCTAACCCACTTTGGACAGGTTTAACCCTAACCCCAGAATAAAGTGACAGTTTCAGAGCAGATTTGAATCATTTTGCTGATGAAATGTGGTTTTCTTTAAAGATGACACGTCTTTATACCTGCTGGATGGTTTTGGACTTCAGAATGTAAATGAATCACATAAAACACAAATAGAGACATATCAACAAAGGTCAGTGATTTTCAGTTTAACTGTAAATATAAATCAGCTCCAAATATCACTGATTGATCTCCTTGATTCCTAATAATGGGTGTGTAACCCTGACCTAAACCAACCCTAACCCTAACGATAAACCAACCCTGACCCTAACCCTGAACCAACCCTAACCCTCACCATGTGGGAGGATCCCTGCTGTTAACTGTCATGAAAACCAGACAGGAGAACCCAAGCAGCAGGTGCAAACAGAAAGATGGATTAAATAATGTTTTAATTAAAAGAAAAGGTAGCCAAAACAGAAACTCATCACAGTTTAAGCAGAAGGGAGAACTAAACAGAATTTAACTAACTAAAGGAGGACCAGGGGCCGAGGTAAAAACTATAAAACAGAACTAACTAAACAAGGACGGACCCGAAGGCCGAGGAAAATCAGAACATAAAACCAAATTTAAATCAAAGGGGAAGGTGGCTTACTGAGTTCGGGTTATGGAAGACAGGAATGGACAGGGCAGACTGAGCCGGGAAGGAATGAGACGAAGGCGGGGAAGCAGAGAATTTCATCCGAGAGGGGCGACGGGGTCCGAGGAACGGGGGCGCAGCGTTGATTATTAAAAGAAAGCAGAGTCCAGGGGAGTGACGTCTAAGACACGGCAAACGGCGTGGAGCAGAAAGCAGGATGCATGGCGTGGTGGAGAGTATGGGATAATAATGCAGCGTCAGAGTGCTGGAGAGTGCCAGGCTTTAAGCTGCACTGATTAATGACTAGCTCCGGCTGTGTTGTAAGTCATTTGGCTGACGAGCCAGCTCGCTGCAGCCAGAGGGGCGTGACAGTTAACTTCAGGGAACCATGATGAGTTTTCTCCACTGTGGTCACCGTGTTTTCTGCTCAGCTTCTTACCTGGACACCAGACGTGGCTCCGATGGGGTAGATGGTGTAAACTCCACTGGGTTGGCTCTGGTCCCGGTCCTGGATGTCCAGGCAGTCCAGAGGGAGGAAGAAGCCCGAGCAGCTGGTCCACAGTGGAACCAGCAGCAGGAGAACCGACAGCAGCAGCATCTGTAGGAGAACATCATGACGTCTGTCAGACAGCAGCAAACCTCCAACACACTGAACACAACAAAGTGCTGCACTTGCACAATATTTACTGCAGAGTGAAGCTGGAAACCCAAAGGAAGCAGAGAGAAGCTGCTGCCAGCAGAGTTTATGGATCAGATCAGTCTGAACCCACAACCAAAGCTGGAACCTTACCTTCATGGTTGAGAAGTGATCTGAAGGACGTCAGTGGGCTGTTTATATCCCACAGATTAGTAAATAACTGACCTATTTCTGCTTCACATTAAAAATAATGAAGTGACAAATCTGGACCCACCTCTGTGGACTTCAAGGACCTGGAATGTTCTAAGTGAGACTAAAGACTGGAAGCAGGAAAGGAGAACGTCCCCTGGAGGAAGTTCTAGACTAGACCTACCGACAACTGGAGAAAGTTCAAGAGTAGACCTACCGACAACTGGAGAAAGTTCTAGAGTAGACCTACCGACAGCTGGAGAAAGTTCTGGAGTAGACCTACCGACAACTGGAGAAAGTTCTAGAGTAGACCTACCGACAGCTGGAGAAAGTTCTAGAGTAGACCTACCGACAGCTGGAGAAAGTTCTAGAGTAGACCTACCGACAGCTGGAGAAAGTTCTAGAGTAGACCTACCGACAGCTGGAGAAAGTTCTGGAGTAGACCTACCGACAGCTGGAGAAAGTTCTAGAGTAGACCTACTGACAGCTGGAGAAAGTTCTAGAGTAGACCTACCGACAACTGGAGAAAGTTCTAGAGTAGACCTACCGACAACTGGAGAAAGTTCTAGAGTAGACCTACTGACAGCTGGAGAAAGTTCTAGAGTAGACCTACTGACAGCTGGAGAAAGTTCTGGAGTAGACCTACTGACAGCTGGAGAAAGTTCTAGAGTAGACCTACTGACAGCTGGAGAAAGTTCTAGAGTAGACCTACCGACAACTGGAGAAAGTTCTAGAGTAGACCTACTGACAGGAACCTTACCTTCGTTGTTGAGGAATGATCTGAAGGACGTCAGTGATCTGCAGTTATTTTCCAAAGATTAGAAAATGATTCACCCATTGCTGCTTCACAGTTTTCCACCTGTTGATCCATCAGCGGTATCAGTCATTAATAATAATAATACATTTATTTATAAAGCGCTTTACAAGAGCTGTACATAAAATACAATAAATTAAAACAAGAGTTATAAATAAAAACTGTTAATTTAAAAGTCAATAAACAGTCATTTTAAAATGAATCAAATGAAAGATAAAATACAGTATCACTGAAGGAAAGCAGATCTAAAGAGGTGAGTCTTTAGAAGGGATTTGAATGTGGAGAGGTTGGTGCAGTAACGGAGAGCTCGACGATGGAGAAGGCTCTGTCCTCCCAGTGTCACCAGGTGGTCCTGTGCGGGATGGAAAGGAGGTTTGCGTGGGATGAGCGGAGATTGATGAGCCGCTAGATAGATAGATGATAGATAGGAATCCTAAGGCCAGTAATCTCCTAAATTAATTATGATTAATCATCAGAGAATCACTGCCAATAGCATGGTAATAACTGGATGCAGCTAATTTACAAAGAAATGATTCTGAACTACATGTCAGTTTTCAAAGATTGGACTTTTCATAGAACACTTCATGTTTTTATATTTACAGACGGACAGACAGGAGATGAGCCGGGTTCTGCTCGAGGTTTCTTCCCTGTTAAAAGGGTGTTTTCCTGCTACTGTCTCCTTTGGGCTGCTCTGGGGGTCAGGCATATGGGTTCTGTAAAGCGTCTTGAGACAATCTGACTGTAATTGACGCTATATAAATAAAATTGAATTGAATTGAATTGAATTGAGATTCCTGTGGGGGTGTAGGGGAGGAGCAAATCAGCAAGGTAAGAGGGGGCGATTGTGGATGGACTTGAAGGTGAGGAGAAGCAGGTTACACTGGATGTGGTGTGAAATGGGGAGCCAGTGGTTCTGCTGGATGGGGGTGATATGGTCATGGGAACGGGTTCAGCTGAGGAGTCGGGCAGCAGAGTTTTGAATGTATTGAAGTTTATTGAGAGCTTTGGAGGTGGTGCTGAAGAGAATGCTATTACAGTAGTCAAGGCAGGAAGTGATGAAGACATGAATGAGGGTTTGAGTGGCTGAGAAGGAGAGGAAGGGGCGGAGACAGGCGATGTTTTCTATTGTCCATCTGAGGCAGTAAAATGTTCTTTGGCCTCAACCAGGAAAAAAAAACTACTTCCAGAAGATTAAAAATAGAACAAAAACACAACCCTATGTTGTGTTCCGTTCATATCCTGATGTGTTCACTCATATTTAATGTTCCAGCAGTTGGAATTAAAGAACCTTGGAGGTCTTTTCCTCACTGTGTCTTTTCCTTCCAGCCTTGGTCTGGATCATTGGGAACATCTGGTCTGATGGACTGAGAGCGGCAGAGAACATGAACATCCAGCTGTGGTTGTCTGAAGAGTCTTCTGTCCTCCATCATTGATGTCCTCCTCATCCTTCCAGTAAGATTCAGGTTCAGTATTTACATCACAGTAACACAACACACTTCAGCTGTTAACATGAAACTCAACACAAACACCATTAGCTTAATGCTATGTTAGCTTTAATCAGGCTACAACTGAGCAGCTAGCTCGGTTAGCATCGCTAACTCACGTTAAAGCTAACATTTACTGGATGCTAGCTCTCTTCTCTGGTCAACACAGAAAGAATAAGGTCTGGATTGTATCTAACACATCATATGTGACACTGCAGCCGCAGATAAACAGCATTAAAACCAATAAGAAAATAAACAACTATCAGATAAACAGCATTAAAACCAATAAGAAAATTAAAAACTATCAGATAAACAGCATTAAAACCAATAAGAAAATAAAAAACTATCAGATAAACAGCATTAAAACCAATAAGAAAATAAACAACTATCAGATAAACAGCATTAAAACCAATAAAATAAACAACTATCAGATAAACAGCATTAAAACCAATAAGAAAATAAACAACTATCAGATAAACAGCATTAAAACCAATAAAATAAACAACTATCAGATAAACAGCATTAAAACCAATAAGAAAATAAACAACTATCAGATAAACAGCATTAAAACCAATAAAATAAACAACTATCAGATAAACAGCATTAAAACCAATAAAATAAACAACTATCAGATAAACAGCATTAAAACCAATAAGAAAATAAACAACTATCAGATAAACAGCATTAAAACCAATAAGAAAATAAACAACTATCAGATAAACAGCATTAAAACCAATAAAATAAACAACTATCAGATAAACAGCATTAAAACCAATAAGAAAATAAACAACTATCAGATAAACAGCATTAAAACCAATAAAATAAACAACTATCAGATAAACAGCATTAAAACCAATAAGAAAATAAACAACTATCAGATAAACAGCATTAAAACCAATAAGAAAATTAAAAACTATCAGATAAACAGCATTAAAACCAATAAGAAAATAAAAAACTATCAGATAAACAGCATTAAAACCAATAAGAAAATAAACAACTATCAGATAAACAGCATTAAAACCAATAAAATAAACAACTATCAGATAAACAGCATTAAAACCAATAAGAAAATAAACAACTATCAGATAAACAGCATTAAAACCAATAAAATAAACAACTATCAGATAAACAGCATTAAAACCAATAAGAAAATAAACAACTATCAGATAAACAGCATTAAAACCAATAAAATAAACAACTATCAGATAAACAGCATTAAAACCAATAAAATAAACAACTATCAGATAAACAGCATTAAAACCAATAAGAAAATAAACAACTATCAGATAAACAGCATTAAAACCAATAAGAAAATAAACAACTATCAGATAAACAGCATTAAAACCAATAAAATAAACAACTATCAGATAAACAGCATTAAAACCAATAAGAAAATAAACAACTATCAGATAAACAGCATTAAAACCAATAAAATAAACAACTATCAGATAAACAGCATTAAAACCAATAAAATAAACAACTATCAGATAAACAGCATTAAAACTGATCAAATAAACAACTATCAGATAAACAGCATTAAAACCAATAAAATAAACAACTATCAGATAAACAGCATTAAAACTGATCAAATAAACAACTATCAGATAAACAGCATTAAAACTGATCAAATAAACAACTATCAGATAAACAGCATTAAAACTGATCAAATAAACAACAACTATCAGAGTCTGTTGCTAGAATCGGCCAAAAACTGGTTCAAACCCTAAACCTGTCTGTGGAAAAGATTCTGGATCTAACTGGTTTCTCTACTGGTCCTACTGGATCTAACTGGTTTCTCTACTGGTCCTACTGGATCTTACTGGTTTCAGTTTTCACCTCTAGGGGCTTCTTAACCTTTTATCTTTCTCATTTATTGTTGTGCAGTTTGCATCTTTGAGGTGACTCTGAGTCTTTGTCATGATTTTCACATTTTTGTATTAACTCTATGTGTTTTTGTAACTCTGTGTGTTTTTGTGGTGATTTTAAGTGTTTTTGTGGTGATTTTGTGTGTTTTTGTACTTTACAGTGAAATGTTCAGAGCAGCTGTTTCCAGATGATCCAGATGTTGGTGCTGGAGTCTCGACTCACTGCTGCTGTGAAGTTTGAGCTCAGGTAGGTTGTGTGTCCTCCTGGTGTGGTTGCGTGTTCTCCTGGTGTGGTAGTGTGTCCTCCTGGTGTGGTAGTGTGTCCTCCTGGTGTGGTAGTGTGTCCTCCTGGTGTGGTAGTGTGTCCTCCTGGTGTGGTTGTGTGTCCTCCTGGTGTGGTTGCGTGTCCTCCTGGTGTGGTAGTGTGTCCTCCTGGTGTGGTTGTGTGTCCTCCTGGTGTGGTAGTGTGTCCTCCTGGTGTGGTTGTGTGTCCTCCTGGTGTGGTAGTGTGTCCTCCTGGTGTGGTTGTGTGTCCTCCTGGTGTGGTAGTGTGTCCTCCTGGTGTGGTTGTGTGTCCTCCTGCTCTCGTTGTGTGTCTAGAGGGTGTCAGGTTTCAGTCCTGACTTGATAAATGATCTGCATTAATGACTTGATAAAGCCCAGAATCCTTCCAGAAGATGAGGATGAGGATGAGGATGAGGAGCTTCCAGTGGTCTCACGGGTCCTTCAGATGTTCCAGATGTTGTGTTCAGGGTTGCTGTGGTCGTGAACGGAGGTTTTTAATGCAGGTTTCTCGTTTCCAGCGTCTCCTCTGGGGGATGAGTCATGCTGGTTCTGTCCGAGGCGTCAGTGAAGGCATCACTGTCATCAGTTTCGTTTCTTCGTCCTGCTCTGAACAGAACCTTCAGGTCCTTCTGCTGCTTCACGTCTGCTCGGTTCCACCTGAAGAACACCATGAGGTGAGTCTGTTCCCTCCAGAACCCAGAGTTCAGATCAGATTATCCGTGTGCAGAGAACAGGAGCAACTTTGTTTTATCCAGGTGTGTTTCTGACATGTCAGGACAAGAAGCAGCTTCATGTTGAACAACAGCAGGATCTGAAGCTTCAGGTTCTGTAATGTTCTGAGCAGCAGCAGATCCAGTCTGGAGTTCTTTAGAACAGTTAGGACATGTTCTATGGTGGCTGGTGTGGTGTTGTTTTGTGTTGTTTTTTGTTGTTTTGTGTCATTTTGTGTTGTTTTTTGTTGTTTTGTGTCATTTTGTGTTGTTTTTTGTTGTTTTGTGTCATTTTGTGTTGTTTTTTGTTTTTTGTGTCATTTTGTGTTGTTCTTTGTTTTTGTGTCATTTTGTGTTTTTTGTTGTTTTGTGTCATTTTGTGTTGTTCTTTGTTTTTTGTGTCATTTTTGTGTTGTTTTTTGTTGTTTTGTGTCATTTTGTGTTGTTTTTGTGTTGTTTTGTGTCATTTTGTGTTGTTTTTTTGTTGTTTTGTGTCATTTTGTGTTGTTCTTTGTTTTTTGTGTCATTTTGTGTTGTTCTTTGTTTTTTGTGTCATTTTGTGTTTTTTGTTGTTTTGTGTCATTTTGTGTTGTTCTTTGTTTTTTGTGTCATTTTTTGTGTTGTTTTTGTTGTTTTGTGTCATTTTGTGTTGTTCTTTGTTTTTTGTGTCATTTTTTGTGTTGTTTTTTGTTGTTTTGTGTCATTTTGTGTTGTTTTTGTTGTTTTGTGTCATTTTGTGTTGTTCTTTGTTTTTTGTGTCATTTTGTGTTTTTTGTTGTTTTGTGTCATTTTGTGTTGTTTTTTTGTTGTTTTGTGTCATTTTTTGTGTTGTTTTTTGTTGTTTTGTGTAATTTTGTGTTGTTCTTTGTTTTTTGTGTCATTTTGTGCTTTTTGTTGTTTTGTGTCATTTTGTGTTGTTTTGTGTCATTTTGTGTCATTTTTTGTGTTGTTTTTTGTTGTTTTGTGTAATTTTGTGTTGTTTTTTGTTGTTTTGTGTCATTTTGTGTTGTTCTTTGTTTTTTGTGTCATTTTGTGCTTTTTGTTGTTTTGTGTCATTTTGTGTTGTTTTTTGTTGTTTTGTGTCATTTTGTGTCATTTTTTGTGTTGTTTTTTGTTGTTTGTGTAATTTTGTGTTGTTTTTTGTTGTTTTGTGTCATTTTGTGTTGTTCTTTGTTTTTTGTGTCATTAGGGGCTCGGGCATGGAACATGCCGGAGCCCCTATTGTTCTCCCGCGGAGTTTATTTTTGTTCCGCTTCTTCTTCTTCCGCCTAAACTTTGGCTCGGTATTTCTCCCAGGGCTTTGAGAAATCACACACAAATTATATATCGGCTCGTGTGGTTTTATGGGGAATCGATGGCTATGACTTTTCTAAGACATTCATTCATATTTGCCAGAGTTATGAGCAAAAAACTGCATTAATTTTCCACATACACATGAATGGGATTACTGAATCACTCAGACTGAAGACTCACCTGTTTTCACAACGCCACTGCTTCGCCATACTTTCACCTAGAAACTTCATTTAACCATCAAAACGCAGTGATTTTTCTTGTCTCCGCAGGGATGTATTTCATGTCAGGCTGACATTTAAGTTTTTGCTCAGTGAGTCCTCAAAAAAGTGAAAATTCTCACAATCTGCTCTGTTCAGAGTGGGTCATGTGACTAGGCAGAGTGGAGGAGAGGTGAAAAATCCGCCTGAAACTTTCACGAACGAATCGCTCTCACGACCAAACGACAAGTATTAGGAGAATGAAATTTGGTCAGATTGTAAACAATCTACCTGGGATTCAAATGAATCCAAGTTTGAAGACCTAGCTCTTTCAGAAGTGAAATGACAGGCAGCAGTTTACAGCAAAGTCGCACCCTTCTCTCCATAGGCACCAATGTAAACTGAATCATCTGCCTCATAGAGGGACAGTGTTTTTTTAAATCGCTGTCGCTCGGTCATTTCTCACAATATCTGGAAAATAATACATTTCTGGTTAGCCACAGCCTTCCTCTCGCTCACGGTCATTTCACTTTTCACCTAGGATTAACGGTTAGCCCATAAGGACCGGCAGAACGCGACATTGCGCTCCCGTTCAGAAACACTGCTGTCAGGAGCATGTCTGCCACTGAAGAAGGCGCCACAAAGACTAGTCAGTATGTGTCTGTGATAGCTCAGTGCACTAAGCTCCCTCATTTGGAGCGGGCGTCCTGGGTTCAAACACAGGTTGTGATGTTTTCCTGCCGATCTTCCATGTTTTCTCTAAGTGATGTCTTATGACGTGCTTCGTCATAATTTCACCTCCAGACTTACTTATTTATTTATTTATTTATTGTTTATTTAATAGGGACCAGTGTATACAATAAACATGTATGACATGTATAACACACTATGACATTTATAGCCAGAGCTAATTTGCAAAGTCCGTCCCGAGAAGGGCTTTTACAGAGGAGAGAAAGAGAAAAACAAACAAAACAACAACAACATTAATACAAAAACAAATACATTCTGGTCAATCTAAAAATGGTTGCAGACCTGATCCCCTTTTAAAACCAGCTTCAGTTCATTTTTAAAAGCCCCTAGATCTCGGTCTTGTTTCAGTTCGCGTGACAGAGAGTTCCACAGTTTAGCAACCTTAACAGAAAAAGCACATCTTCCAAACACAGTGTCTCTCCTCGGCTCTTTCACATTCCCATTAAAGGCTCCGCGTGTTCTTGAGCCTGTTGCTCTAAGTGGAACAATGAACTGTCCAAGAACCTCAGGGGCTTGATTGTACAGACATTTATACATTAGTTTTAAATTACAGAAGTTTATAACATTTTCAATACTAAGAAAGTGCAACCTCTGCAAAACTTCACAATGGTGGGTTCTAACAGATTTTCTAGCCAGTATTGTCAAGGCTCTGTTATAGATCATTCTTACTGGACTAATTGTTGTGATCGTTGCCTGTGACCAGGAGGTTATACAATAACTGAGATGGGAAAAAATCATAGCATGCATAAACACATTTGCTGCTTGAAATGATAAACAGTCCCTTATGTGTCGAAAGGTGTACAGATTTGCCTTGGCTGTTCTTATTATCTTTTTAATATGACTTTCAAATGTTAAATGGGAGTCTAAAATCAGACCCAGATATTTTACTTCCTTTACTTGTTCAATGACTTGACCATTAATTGTCAGGTGCAGTTCCTCATACGGACGACATCTTGAGGAAAAGCAAACTGACACTGTTTTATTGACATTTAAGGTGAGCCCTGAATTTTGAAACCAAACTGACACAGCATCTAAATGACTCTGCAGCTGGGCAGTTATGGCTTCAACATTTTTACTGCTCACATAAACAACTGCATCGTCTGCATACATCTGGAAACCAGCACCAGGACAGATATTTGGTAAATCATTTATATACAGTGAGAAGAGAAATGGACCAAGTATAGATCCCTGTGGGACTCCTGTATTTAGAGCTAAATAAGATGATTTTTCATTATTTATTATTACACATTGTTGTCTTTGGTGCAAATATGATTTAAACCATTGCAATGTTATTTCATCAAAGTTTAACCTAGATAATTTCTGTAGAAGTACATTGTGATTTAACAGATCGAAGGCCTTTTTTAAATCCAAAAAGACTGCTCCGACTGCTTCTCTTTTGTCAATTGCTAATTTAAGTTGTTCAATAAAATAGCAATTGGCAGTTTCGGTTGAATGTCGAGGCCGGAATCCAAACTGCAGAGGATGCAGTGTGTTGTTGCACTGTAAAAAGGACATTAATTGGTTTGCTACGATCTTCTCCAACACTTTAGAGAAGATCGGCAAAATGCTAATTGGTCTATAGTTAGAAACTTCATTTGCTTTTCCAGATTTAAATATGGGTATAACCCTTGATCGTTTCCAGTCATTTGGAAATTCTCCTTTTTTAAAGGAAAGATTAACCAAATGAGTTAGGGGTTTTACCAATATTTCTTTATTCCTCTTAAGAAGTGAAGCATTAATATTAAAAAGATCTTTAGCATGGCTATTATTAATTGTTTCTATCACTCTCAGCACCTCTGATTCAGTTACTTCTTCAAATAAAAACCTATTACTATTTTCATTTTTTAATTGCTGATAGTCTACCCTCAAGTCATGGGAGTTAGCCAATTCCTCAACGGATGAAACAAAATGATTATTAAATACCTGTGCTATCTGTGTACTATTATTTACAAGCTCAGCTCCAATTTTAAGTTCATACATATTCACTTGCTTTCCTTTTGGTTTGACGATATTATTTATTGTTCTCCACATCATGGATGGATTTCCTCGAGCCTGCGTGATTGTGAAGACATAAAAATTACTTTTGGCGACTCTCATGTCTTTAAGCACACGATTTCTGAGACTTTTGTATATAATCCTGTCAGTATAGAGTTTACTTTTGATTGCCTTTTTTAAGGCTTGGTCTCTTTGTTTCATTAATTTTTAGTAGATTCACTAATCCAGGGTAGAATTTTCTGTTTACCATTTTTACGCTTCTTTAGAAACCTACCTACAACACCTACAACACTTTCTGTTTTATCCATAATTTGCCTGCAGCTACTATCCACATCGTCCCACACTTGGCTTTCCCAATTTATTTTTTGTAATTCATTATCTAATTTTGGGATATACTTTTTGGGAATAATTATTGCGCTAACTTTAGATTTCTCAAATTTAGCAAAGCGTTTCTTGGATAATTTTCTTACTATAAGAGTCATGTTATGATCAGACAATCCTGTTAGGAAATTGTATGATTTTTGAATGCGCTCCTCTTTATTTGTGAAAATTAAATCAATTTGTGTTTTACTTGTCTTAGCGATTCTTGTTGCTCCTTTTACTACTTGTGTAAAATCGTATTTAGTCATCACATTTTTTAATTTTTTCTTTTTCTTTATGTCGAACCAATCCCTGTTGTAATCACCCATTATAATTATTTCAGATTTAAGGGGCATTGCTTTCACTATTTTTTCTAAATCTTCACAGAATTTATCATCATTGGTAGATGGGGGGTTATATAACAACAGAATCAAAAAATGCATTCGAGGGGACAAATTAATATCAACACATAAATATTCTATTTGGACATCACAATTAAAAGTTAGCTCTGTACATTTAAGGGATTCACAGACATACATAAGCACCCCTCCATATCCTAATTTACCTGATTTTCTATCTTTTCTAAAACAGTTGTAGCCAGAAATATCCAGAAGACTAGTGTTAATTTTATGATCAAGCCAAGTTTCTGTTAGCCCTAAAATTTGCAAATTAGAGTTCATTAGAAGCGTCTTTATTTCATCGTGTTTGTGCTTTAAGCTGCATATATTTAAATGCCCTCCAAAAATCCCATTAGGTTTCTGGTCCCGGTCCCATATAATTTTGGCATGACTGACGGTGGAAACGATATGTTGCAGGGCATAAGAATGATTACTCACGGTTTGTCTTTTTTGTTTCGCACAAAGTCCGGGTTTTGTAGGTTCAGTTTCATCAGAGGTGTCCTTTGTCTTCACAGTTTTAGTCCGTGCATTTGTTGGTTTGCCTTTACTCCCGTGTAATCCTGAGGAAGGTGCCCTCTCCTTTCGGGTTAAAGCTCCACACTTCGCCTCCGATGAGGCCGTGCATGTTGTCGGTTCCGTGTCCGGGCCATGCTGGGCGTGCCCGTATCTCACCTCCTCCGGTAGAATCTCCTTCCCGGCCGGGTTGATTGAGGCGCTGGGCTCGGCCATCTCCTCCAGCGGTGAGCCGTCCATCTCACCTGGCACGGTGTCTCCGCCTGCCACCACGGTCTCTCCCCTCTGATCCGCCGCTGATGGCGCCTGGAGTAGTCGCGTAGATACAACAAATCTCGACTCCGTAGTCATGATTTGGGGAGTTGTATCATTCCCGTGTGATGTTAACACCTTTAGCGCCTCGGTGGAAATGACAGGCTCCAGTCCTACAGCAACAGTCTTGTCACTGTGTGTGACAGGCCCGGGGTTTAGGTGGACGTCCCCCGCCAGGAGTAAAAGCATAAAATAAAGTCGAATTTGTGGCCAGTTGTGTGCGAGTCCTTTGCTGTTAGTCTTTGTGACTTTTACCGTTTGTTCAGTTCGAACCAGGCCAATGCGAAGAACTGCAGATACAATGCATTGTCCATATCCAATATTTAAAATTTTATATGGGATCATGTTCAATCCATGCTCAGGCACACGTCTTTGTATTGCTTCAGCTGAGAACAATGGCAAAAACAGGAGTCCAAAGCAGAGCACATACAGAGCCGGTGCGTGTGGAGGCTCCGCATGGTCCTTTGATGTGTGCCGCCCTTGTTTGTCTTGACAGCGGCGACTCCAGAATCTACGTTTAGGTGGCTGCTTGATGTTCCATAAGTCGCATTTTTTGGTAGCATTGAAGATATTACAGTTGGCGAACAGTATGTTCAGCATGGAGCCCAACAAACCATGCAGAAACGCATATTTTGTTCCAACTATTCCCGCTACCTTCTCCTGCGATGCAGCCACCTCCGCCATGTTTTTTCATGGTACATGGTTCAGTACTTCATTTTAGTCTTAAAAAAAAACAAATCTCTTCTTTTCAGGCATGTATATATTGTGATGGTGGGATTTATGGTTTTCCATACAGACGCCTCCAAAAACCCCTGGCTTGATCAAAAAAAAAAACAAAGCCTCTCAGACCATGTGCTACAGTGCCACAGAGGCGTCACTCGGTTTTAAGGACAGGGGGGCTTAGCCCCCAGGACATGCACAGGATGTGAACAAAAATGTCATTTCACAGCTAACAAAAACCGCTCAGCTTCACACAGCCTTTACAGTAACTCCAATCAAAATTTTCACCAGGTGACATCTTCCTGTCTCCGCCTGTCAAAATAAAAGCACAGCACCATTTCTAAATAAAAGCCTGCGACGGACCGGAAAACGCCGAAATACACATCTCCCGCGCCCGCTCCGGATGGAGGTCGCGCGAGGGCCCGACGGCCGCCCAGCCCGAGCCCCTCCCACGATTTCCGTGTGCGGGAATTGTCTAGTTTTGTGTTTTTTGTTGTTTTGTGTCATTTTGTGTTGTTTTTTGTCATTTTGTGTCTTTTTCTGTTATTTCGTGTCATTTCATGTTGTTTTTTGTGTCATTTTATGTTGTTTTTTGTGTTGTTTTTTGTCGGGATGTCCCGTAATATCGGCCCACTGATATTATTGATGTTGGCATAAAAACGTATATCGGTCAAATTGTTATCGTTTTTTCTTTTGTCTGTCATAAAAACGATAAAATAATGCCTGGATTTCAATTACCGGTGCACAAATGATGACATCATCAGACTGCGTCATGAAGCATGTAAACAATCATGCCGGATTTCCAGCATGCGGCGCCGGCATTTGGCTTAAAAAAGAAGACAGGAGCACATTTCCAGCTGAGTTCATCTACCAGTGGAATGAGAACGCAGCTTTTGCTTTCAACCAAACTAATGTCAGTAGCCAATGGGAGTAGAGTGGGGGCGGGGCTTAGAATCCAGCTACAGGTGAGTCCATTGCTGTCATGTTGTAGTGACGCAGTGATACAGAAATCTTTAATCCGTGGATCCAGACTATAAGCCGGATCACTGCCAGAATGTGATCAGGTGGTCCGTGTGTCATTTCTGAGCTTCAGTTAAAAGTTCATCTAAATCCGTTGGTCTGTTTTTAAGTAATGTTGTGCACAGACAAATAGACAGAAGGACAGACGTACGCAGATCATCACAGAACTCCACCACAGTCCTTGGTGGAGTAAAAATAAAAGAGTTAAACAGAGATGGAAAACCCTTTGGCTGCTGGTGCAACAAACTGAGGAATCTGGTGTTTCTGTAAAAACTCATGTAGGCAACTAACAGAAAAACATTGCTGCTACGCCACGAGTCAGACCACAGAGCTGCTGTCCTCTGGAACTCACAGCTGGTTTACTGGGAGCAACCGACATCAGACTGACCGGTTTGTGATTTAAAAACACGCGTGTGCTCGTTTACTGCAGAACACGGCTCGTTGTTCACCAGATTAATCTGTGCTGAAGATAAAACACTTTATCAAAGCATGCTGGTTCCATAAATACACAGCATAGCAGCAGCGTTTCAGAGCAGACTTTCTGAAAGCTAAAAACATGTTTTCATTGAATACTGATGAAGTTCTAGTCAGAGCACGGACACAGATCTGTGCTTGCTTTTGTTGATGATTTTATAGCCAGAGGAGCTCAGCATCTGAAAACAGAAACGTGAGCATTACCTGAACACTGTGGAACAAGTTAAAGATGTCAGAAAGAAAGAAGACATAGACAAGGGAAAACCATTCAGCTGTCCAGTTCTTGGAGCTCTATAGATGTTTTTAACTGAACTGTAGTTTCTGTAGTAAACTGTTTTTATTTATTCTCTTATTTATATCTGATTAAGTTTCCAGTTCTTAGAGCACTTTAATGTTTTTTGCTGTTATTATTTGAACTGAAACAGTTTGCTGTAATTTCTATTTATTCTTTTTTATTATTTCAGAATAAATAGGTCACACATTGTTAAAAGGTGAATCTGTGTCCTTTTCCACGTCTTTCACTGATTGGTTGTTAGATAATATATGTGCTCCATGTTGTAGTCAGATGGAGAACCTACCTCCACCTACTGGCCTCTTTTGGTATTACTACAATCTGTAGTCTGAGTTTGTGAAGGCAGATATCTTCATTTCTTATCAGTTAGCTAGACTGTACCCTGACCCCTACCTAAAAGCAAGAAAGTTCAGCTTTAGGATTATTTTTCACTTCAAGTCTTTCTAGTGTGGCTGCAGTAACACACTTGCTGTGCCTGATTAACAACATGTCTGTGGTTTGGAATTAGTTCCAGGCCCACATGTATCGGTACTGGTTGACCTCAGAATCTGAAACTAATATCGGCATATCGGTTATCAACAAAAAGCCAATATCAGACATCCCTAGTTTTTGTGGTGTTTTGTTGTTTTTGTGGTGTTTTCTGGTATTTTGCGTTGTTTTGTTGTATTTTGTTGTTTTTGTGGTGTTTTGTGGTTTTTTGGTATTGTTGTGGTGTTTTCTGGTGTTTTGTAATCCTCCCAGAGCTGTTCAAATCGTCTCTGAAATGAACAGGAACTTGTCAGAAATGACTGGCAGGTTTTCAGAACCTGAAGAACCTTTCAGAGATCCAGTTCTTTCTGCTGAAGGTTCCGGTTCTGTTAAGTTCTTGTTCGGTGCTGCAGCCAGTCGAGATGTTTGACCAAATCCAGATGATCAATAAGCGCTCTCTGACGCAGCGATGCAGCGGAGGAGCTGCGCTGGAGGCTGCAGCAGCTGCAGAGTCGCTTCACCTGGAAACTGGAGGAGGAAGATCTGCAGCTGGACGACCTGAGCAGGCAGCTGGAGCACGACATCCAGCTGGAGCTGGGCCAGAGAGGAGCCACCGCTCACTACTGCCGCCTGCTGGCCTATGTCAGGTAGAGACGCACAGCAGCACATAAAAACACACAGCAGCACATAAAAAACAGACAAAGACACACAAAGAACACACCAAAAACACACAAAGGACACATAAAAACACACAGCAGCACATAAAAACAACACCACAAAAACACACACAAAGAACACACAACCACAAAAACAACAGAAAACACCACAAACAGACAAACTGACACAACGCTGTCCTCAGGTATCTCCAGGTGCGACCACAGGAGGCGCTGGCTCTCCTCAGCCAATCAGAGGACAGAACCAGAGAGTGTTACGGCGAGGACAGCGAGAGACGACTCATCGTGACGTACGGAGACATGGCCTGGATGCACTATCACCATGGAGACCACAAACAGGCAGAGAGCTACTGCAGCAGAGTGCAGCACACACTGGTACACACACACACACACACACACACTGGTGCACACACACACATGTCTGATTCTTATATCCCCGTGGGGACTTAACATTGACTCCCATTCATATCTACCCCCTAACCCTAACCCTAACCTTAACCCAGACCAAAACAATGGCTAACCCTAAAGAAACGTTTTTGCACTTTTACTTTTTTCAGGAACAACAACATGGCCAAGAAAACACTGTTTAAACTTGTGAGGACTGAAATGAGGTCCCCACAAGTGACATTTCTTTTGGTTTTCCTATCGTTCCCAGCACCTGATCACACACACACACACACACTGGTACACACACACACACACACACACACACACACACACTGGTACACACACACACACACACACTGGTACACACACACACACACACTGGTACACACACACATACACACACACACACACACACACACACACACACACACACACACACACATACACAGTGTGAATGAACCTTTCTGGAAACAGCTGGTGTCTCCATAAATGTGGATGATGTCATCAGGTGATGTCAGGTGTGTGTGTGTGTGTGTGTGTGTGTGTGTGTGTGTGTGTGTGTGTGTGTGTGTGAGCAGGAGAAGCATCCCTCCGGTTCCTCTGAGTTCCTTCCAGAGGTGTTTGGGGAGAAAGGCTGGACGTTCCTGAAGTTCTCCAAGTCCCTGTATCCTGCTGCCATCCAGTGTTTCCGTGACGCCCTGAAGCTGCAGCCTGATGACTGGGAGTGGAACACGGGTCTGGCCATCGCCCTGTACCGCACGGAACCACAGCCGGTCCGGTTCTCCTGCCACACCCTCTGTCTCTGTCTGTTCTAAACGGAACATGTTCTTATTCTTCTGCTTTAGAACCAAAAAACACAAATAGGAAGTTCACATTTTTAGTTTTCTTCATTTTAAACAGCAAATGAAAAAAGAAAGAATTTTTCTTTCTTGGTTCAAAACTGAGAAACAGAAACTGTTTTATGTTTTTCTTGGATCCGTTTTTGTTGTTTTTTATCTTGAACAGAGCGGCTCCCTCATTTCTTGGTTTATTTCCATGTTTCTTTTTGTTTTTTCCTTTTTAAAGTAAAAATGACACACCATCTGATTCCTGGCTGCTGGTCTGAACCTCATCGTGTAGAACGGACCAGTAGCTGCTGATCAGTGGACTTTAGGTGGATCTACCAGCCTGAAGCTGCTCTGCTCATGTGTTCAGGATGTGATGGTTCTGATCTGGTCTGCAGGCCGTTCTAGGAACATCTCCTGAAGAGTCTCCTGCCACCCAGCAGCTCCGCCGGGCCCTGAAGTTCTGCCCTGATGACGGCGTCCTGCTGGCCCTGCTGGCCCTGAAGCTGCAGCAGCAACACCAACACCACGAGGCAGAAGTTCTGGTGGAGAAAGCGCTGGTCGGACCCAACGACGACCAAGTCATCCGCTACGTAGCCAAGTACTTACGGCTGCAGGTACACAAGAACCAGGGTGGAATCAGTCTGGTTCTACTGGGTCCCTCTGGTTCCGTAGGGTCAGTCTGGTTCTTCTGGGTCAGTCTGGTTCTGCTGGGTCATAAACATGTTGTTTCTCCTCTGAATGTGTTCCAGGACCAGCTGGATCAGTCCATTGGTCTGCTGCTCAGAGCTCTGAAGGGCAGCAGCCAATCAGCTTTCATCCACCATCAGCTGGGTCTGTGCTACCTGAGGAAGAAGAAGAACCTTCTGTCCATCAAGCCCAAACCCGAGAAAGGTACTGCTCTGTAGTACTACTACTCTGTACTACATAATAGTACTACTCTGTACTACATTATAGTACTGCTGCTGTGTACTACTCTACTCACAGTAAGTCAGGGATACTGTGAGGTCCTCAGTGGATTTCATTCATCAGGTGTTTGTTTCTCTTCAGTGATTTCAGGGATAGGGAGTATCAGGGTGCTAGGGCGCCAGGGCGCCTTACATATTGGGGCCAACACCAGAAAATACAAAAAGACAACCCTTTTCAATGTGGCATCAGTTTCAACATTCTGGGGCAATAAAAAGCTGCTGTTGTCAGTAAGTCATTCCCAGTTCATCATTCAAGCAGCCATGAGCACACAACGTCACTTAACGGACGAGCAGCGCCACCTTCAGGTCAGTAGCAGGCAGTCACATGTTGCTGTGAACTTGGTTTGTCTCAAAGTGTCATCAGCAGACTAGCAGCAACACTCAGAACTACTGGCAGTGTTGGTGACAGACCCAGGAGTGGAGCCCCACCAGTGATGACCAGTACCTAAGGACCTATGCACTCAGACACTGTTATGTAACTACCACACAGCTGCAGGCCTGTTTACCAGAAGTGAGGGGTACTAGGGTTTCCAGACAAACCATTCGGAACCAACTGCACCGCTTTGGCTTGAATGCCAGACGACCGTTGCAGGCGACTCCACCGACACCAAGACACCGCCGTGACCGTTTGCAGTGGACACAAGACCATGTGACCTGGACAATGCAGCAGTGGTCTACCCTCCTGTTCACTGATGAGTTTCAGGTCACCTTGTACAGAATTGATGGTCGTCGGCGTTGCTGGAGAAGGCAAGGTGATCGATACGTCGAGGTCAACATGGTCCCCAGGGTTGGCTTTGGTGGAGGAGGTGCAGCAGTCTGCGCAGGCATCACAGTCACCGCAAAACAGATTTGGTGATTGTAGATGGCTCAGTCACTGCATGTTCTTACCTCAGAGACATCACAGAACCATCATCATCCCCCAATTCTGCCAGAACAGCCCCAACATTCTGTTGATGAATGATAATGCTCCACCACATGGTGCCAGAAGTATCACAGCTGGACTTCAGGAAGTCAGAGTTCCTCATATGGTATGACCAGCAATGTCTCCTGACCTGAACCCCATAGAGCAGGTCTGGGACCAGCTGAAGCAGCGACTGGATGCTCGTACCTCCATGTGACCTCACAGAACTGCTGTAGCGCTGGTGGAGGAGTGGAACGCCTCAGAATAACATCATGAAGCTAGTTAGCATGAAGCTAGCATGAGACGTCACTGTCAAGCTGTGATTGGTGGAAACATCCGCTACTGACTTTGGGGCTATCTTTGTTATTGTCTAAATGGATGGGGTAATAAATATTGCACTGATGAAAATGGATCTTCTTTTCATTCATTAATAGTAACATCAAAGGGAACTATTACTGATTTCATTAAAATTCTGACCAAATAGGAAAAACATTCATGTAAAGAACAGTATCCCTAAGTTACTGTGAGCAGTTATTTTCAGTGAGTAAACTGGTTTCATCTGATCACTAAAACAGCTGACGACTGAACTGTTTGAGTTGATCAGATTCTGGTTCTGGTTGTTCAGAGGTTCAGTTCAGGTTCTGGTTCTGGTTGTTCAGAGGTCCAGCGGTGGAGGCGTCTCAGTATTCATCACCTGGAGGAGGCGGTCCGGCTGAAGAACGGGCTGAACAGCGCCAAGGCCGACCTGGCTCTGCAGTACGCTGAGGAGTCGGACCTGAAGAGGTACTAGAAGTCGTACTGCAGTAAAAGTACTCCACACATTTCTACCTTCGTGTTTGGTTCTGAACTCATTTCAGTTGTGCTCAGGTCATTTTGGAAAACGTCTAAACTCTGTTTGCTCTCTGACAGGCAGCTGTAGGTCGCTCTGGATGTGTTGGAGAACTGTCACTGATTTCAGTCAGCTTTAACTGATTCTGAACAGAACAGAACAGAACAGAACAGAACAGAATAGAATAGAATAGAATAGAATAGAATAGAATAGAATAGAATAGAATAGAATAGAATAGAATAGAACAGAACAGAATAGAACAGAATAGAACAGAATAGAATTTGCTTTATTGTCATACAGTGTATAACGAAAGCTTCTCCTTTTCAGTGCAAGAAATCTTGACAGTGCAAAACAGTCTATTTACAGACATACATATAAATAGCAGTGAGTGAGGCAGTGGTGTAAATTACACATTCTACATTATATCGCTGGCTGGGTGTCAGACGTCAGCTCAGGGTGGTGATGGCTCTCAGAAGACGTTTTTAGTCTGTTTGTCCTCGCTTTAATGCATCTGTAGCGCCTTCCAGAGGGCAACAGATCAAAAAGCTGAGAACCAGGATGTGAACTGTCCTTGGTGATGTTCTGAGCTCTGCTGAGGCACCAGGTGGAGGAGGGGAGAGGACAGCCAGCAATCCTCTGAAGCCTCGCTCTGTCTGCCTCAGTGCAGCTCCAGGTGGAAACACAGTAGGTCAGCAGGATCTCTATGGATGAGCGCTAGAAGGCCAGCAGCAGCTTCCTATCCAGGTGGTTCTCTCTGAGGACTCTCCTTCTTTATGACAGCTGTGATGTTATCTGTCCAGGAGAGGTCATCAGAGATCTGGACTCCCAGGAACCTGAATGTGTGGACCACTGGTGTGTGTGTGTGTGGGGGGGGCAGTCTTTGATGTGGAGAACCAGCCTCTCCAAGCACTTCATAATAACAGGTTTGAGGGCAGCAGGGCGGCAGTCACTGAGGCTGGTTGTTGGTGACTTTTTTGGTACGGGGATGATTGTAGCGGATTTCAGGCAGGTGGGGATGACTGCTGGGGCCAGGGAGAGGTTGAAGATCCTGCAGAAGATGCGAGACAGCTGGTGAGCTCCTGCTCTGAGCAGCTTTCCAGGGACTCCGTCTGGACCAGCAGCCTTCCTGAGGTTCACTGCCAGGAGCTCACATGGTGCTCCTCCACAGTGAGTGGGGGGTCGCTGTGATGAGTCAAACCGAGCAAAGAAGCCGTTGAGCTCCTCTGACAGCGACTCTCAGGTCTCCTGGTGTCACATCACAGCCTCTGAAGTTAGTGAAGCTCTGCAGACCCTGCCACACCTCCTCTGGTCTGCTGCTGGTGAACTGGGACTCTATCCTCTGAGAGTCCGCTTTGGCTTCCTTTATTCCTTTTTTCAGGTCAGCTGGAGCCGCCCTGTAGAGAGCTCTGTCACCTGATTCAGGACAAGTTGGAACAAAAAACTCAGATGTTCTTTCAGTCTGTTGTAGGAATTTCTGTTTCTGTTGTCTCAGAGCCCAGGAGATGTTTGATGATGTTCTCCAGCAGCTGGAGGAGGAACCTCCCAGCATCCGCCAGTCGATGAGTCGCTGCTACGCCGAGTTCTGTCACTACCACAGCATCCAGAAGGACACCGCCATCTCCTTCTACAAGAAGGTACCAGACCCTTACGTTTAGGTGCTTCAGGCATTCTGGAAACGCCGAGTCATTCTGGGCAGATTATTGTTAATTCTGAACTATTTTTGGATGGCTTTGGGTCATTTTAAAAGAATTTTTGGACAGGTTTAGAGTCAGTTTGGACAGTTTTTAAACAAAGTTTGGACAGGTCAGTGATTTTGGTCAATCTAAACTTGTTTTCAAAAATTTTAAACCAAGTTTTGAGGTATCTTCTTGTCTCTTGTGCCAGATATCAAATCATTTAGGATAATTTGAAACAAATTCTGGACCTTCGTTAAGTCATTCTGGACCAGTTTTAGTGTCTTTCTGAGTCTCTGTCTGAAGCTCGGTGTTTTACACGTTTGTCCCTCTGCTGTGTCTGACAGGCTCTGGAGTTCAGCACCAACACATCAGACGGGAAACACTGTGTGAAGGTCAGAGCTCCATCACCACATGAAGAACCTCTGTATTTAGGGGACAGGAGGTGGTTCCTTTCAGGTCTTTGATGTTTGTTGGAGTTCTTTGGTTCTTTAACATCCAACATCAGAAAACCAAAACCCCAAATGTTGAATGTGTTCTAATGGAAAGAACCCAGAGGAGGTTCTTAGATGTCCAGTCTAGTAATGTTCTCCAGCTGTCAGATCCTTCAGGGTTTCTAGATGTTCTCCAGATCCTTCAGGGTTTCTAGATGTTCTCCAGATCCTTCAGGGTTTCTAGATGTTCTCCACATCCTTCAGGGTTTCTAGATGTTCTCCACATCCTTCAGGGTTTCTAGATGTTCTCCAGATCCTTCAGGGTTTCTAGATGTTCTCCAGATCCTTCAGGGTTTCTAGATGTTCTCCACATCCTTCAGGGTTTCTAGATGTTCTCCAGATCCTTCAGAGTTTCTAGATCTTTAGTCTGGAGCCACATTTTTTTTCATTTTAAGCTGCACAGAATAATTAGATTTAAAACACTCATATAACCATTTATTTCATTAAGAACCGTTTAAAAGAGGTTCTGTACAGAACCAGGTGGTTCTCCTCAAAATGGGTCCTTAAAACAACTTTAAGTTCTTTGGAGTTTCATATCTGGTTTATAAAGGAACGATTTTTGGATGGTTCCTTTTAAGAATCATTTAATGACAATTCTTTAAGGAACCTTTTTTTATTAAGGTTCTTTAATGAACTATTAAAAAATAGTTTTGGATTCACACAGCGCCTCTCTGTTTCTGATTCTAAAGAACCCAGCTGAGAACTGAAGCTGTCCCCAGTAAACGGGTTCTAACCTCCAGACGTTCCTCCACAGAAGCTGAAGATGATGGCAGAGCGCCGTCTCAGGAACAACCCGGCAGACGGCGCGTCCTACGGCATTCTGGGATACGTGGCCCGAGCTGAGGGCGACTACAGGCGGGCGGCGAGGTTCTACGAGGACGCTCTGGAGAGAGAACCCCAGAACACAGAGTTCCTGTCGATTCTGTGTGAGCTCCGTCTGCAGCTGGACTGAGTCACAACCAGAAAACAACACAACAAGAACATCTAAACAACATATAAACAAAACCAATCCTCTAAATAAACACAACTGTTAGGAAAAGGGTTCTGGTTAGAACGTGTGACGAGAACCCTGAGTCTGAGGAAGACCAGGGTTCTGGGTGAAAGCTCAGCAGCTCACTGAACTTTGAGTCGAGTTTGGCCTCATTTTGAAAAACCTTTAATTCATTCTAGACTTGTTTAAAATCATTTCTGATGTTTTTAACTTTCTTCAAACAGCTTTCAAATATTTTCAAAGTTTTCCTCATTTTGCTTCATTTTTATCTCGTTCTGAGAGCATCACGTTTTCATATCAGTCTCTGAAATGTTTGTTCCATCAAAATGTCGATATCTGAAAAGACAAATAGGAAATATTTCCTTCTGAACTTAACCAGTGAGTCCTGAGTTACTGCAATAAAGAGAACAGAGAAAAGAACTGTCTTTGAGTGGGTTTTTAGTTGCAGAACGTCACTGGTTCTCCAGAAGGTTATTTCATATATACATATATACATATACATATATATATATATATATATATATATATATACACACGTGGACAAAATTGTTGGTACCCCTCAGTTAAAGAAGGAAAAACCCACAATTCTCACTGAAATCACTTGAAACTCACAAAAGTAACAATAAATAAAAATTTATTGAAAATTAAATAATCAAAATCAGCCATCACTTTTGAATTGTTGATTAACATCATTATTTAAAAAAACAAACTAATGAAACAGGGCTGGACAAAAATGATGGTACCCATAACTTAATATTTTGTTGCACAACCTTTTGAGGCAATCACTGCAATTAAACGATTTCTGTATTTGTCAATGAGCGTTCTGCAGCTGTCAACAGGTATTTTGGCCCACTCCTCATGAGCAAACAGCTCCAGTTGTCTCAGGTTTGATGGGTGTCTTCTCCAAATGGCATGTTTCAGCTCCTTCCACATATGTTCAATGGGATTCAAATCTGGGCTCATAGAAGGCCACTTTAGAATAGTCCAACGCTTTTCTCTCAGCCATTCTTGGGTGTTTTTGGCTGTGTGTTTTGGATCGTTGTCCTGTTGGAAGACCCATGACCTGCGACTGAGACCAAGCTTTCTGACACTAGGCAGCACATTTCTCTCCAGAATGCCTTGATAGTCTTCAGATTTCATCGTACCTTGCACACTTTCAAGACACCCTGTGCCAGATGCAGCAAAGCAGCCCCAAAACATTACTGAGCCTCCTCCATGTTTCACCGTAGGGACAGTGTTCTTTTCTTCGTATGCTTGGTTTTTGAGTCTATGAACATAGAGTTGATGTGCCTTACCAAAAAGCTCCAGTTTGGTCTCATCTGTCCAAAGGACATTCTCCCAGAAGCTTTGTGGCTTGTCAACATGCATTTTTGCAAATTCCAGTCTGGCTTTTTTAGGAGTTTTTTTCAGCAGTGGTGTCCTCCTTGGTCGTCTCCCATGAAGTCCACTTTGGCTCAAACAACGACGAATGGTGCGATCTGACACTGATGTACCTTGGCCTTGGAGTTCACTTTTAATTTCTTTGGAGGTTGCTCTGGGCTCTTTGGATACAATTCCAACGATCCGTCTCTTCAATTTGTCATCAATTTTCCTCTTGCGGCCACGTCCAGGGAGGTTGGCTACTGTCCCGTGGGTCTTGAACTTCTGAATAATATGAGCCACTGTTGTCACAGGAACTTCAAGCTGTTTAGAGATGGTCTTATAGCCTTTACCTTTAAGATGTTTGTCTATAATTTTTTTTCGGATGTCCTGGGACAATTCTCTCCTTCGCTTTCTGTTGTCCATGTTCAGTGTGGTACACACCTTTTCACCAAACAGCAGGGTGACTACTTGTCTCCCTTTAAATAGGCGACTGACTGATTATGAGTTTGGAAACACCTGTGATGTCAATTAAATGACACACCTGAGTTAATCATGTCACTCTGGTCAAATAGTTTTCAATCTTTTATAGAGGTACCATCATTTTTGTCCAGGCCTGTTTCATTAGTTTGTTTTTTTAAATAATTATGTTAATCAACAATTCAAAAGTAATGGCTGTTTTTGATTATTTAATTTTCAATAAATTTTTATTTATTGTTACTTTTGTGAGTTTCAAGTGATTTCAGTGAGAATTGTGGGTTTTTCCTTCTTTATCTGAGGGGTACCAACAATTTTGTCCACGTGTGTATGTATGTATATATTGAAAAAATACATTGAAAAAAATCGCATTTTTTTGACATACTATACTATGGCATTTTTTTTGGACAGAATTCATGACCATTTGTTTTTCAAACAAACCTGCTCTACAGTGTCTTTCATGGCCTACTTTACATTATTTCATCATATGGCATGTTTTTACCACGTTAACAAAAATAGCATTTTTGTTCGACATACTATACTATGATGTTGTTCTCCATTTTCCGACAAAAATGACGTTCTTGTCCAGTTTCCGTCAAAAATCGATGATTTTTTGTACAGTTTTGGACGACATACTATATGATGGCGTTTTTTTGGACAGAATTCATGACCATTTTTTTTTCAAAGAAAACTGCTCTACAGTGTTTTTCACGGCCTACTTTACATTATTTCATCATATGGCATGTTTTATGACATTTTAACAGAAATCGCATTTTTTTGGACATAGTGTACGACATTGATTCTTAACCTATTTTCAGTGACGTACCCCCTGTGTACTATTTTTTCATTCAAGTACCGCTCAACCAGGGCAAAGCATGTTTGGCTGACAAAAAGAGACAGACATAAAGTACAGCACTACGTCTTCAGTTTCTGATATGCTAAATTTTATATCACTGCAAAAAAAGGTCTTTCTTCAACTACTTGGAGAAAAAACTAAAACCTTGCTGAAAAATAATTGATTCAACTGTAAATAAAGATTTCTACACAGAAATAATCATAAATGTAAAGTGTCCTCTTACACACGTGGACAAATTATTGGTAGCCCTCGGTTAATGAAAGAAAAACCCAAAATGGTCACAGAAATCATTTGAATCTGACAAAAGTAAAAACAAAAAAATCTATGAAAATTAACCAGTGAAAATCAGACATTGCTTTTGAACCATGGTTCAGTCGAATTTAAAAAAATAAACTCTTTCATCTAAACTCTGCCATAAACTGGGTTCATGATGAGGAGGTCATGGGTAGGTTTGGGATCCAGGAGAGGAATGCAGAAGGACAGATGGTGGTTGACTTTGCAAAAAGGATGGAAATGGCTGTAGTGAATACTTTCTTCCAGAAGAGGCAGGAACATAGGGTGACCTATAAGAGTGGAGGTAGGAGCACACAGGGAGACTACATCTTGTGTAGACGGTGTAATCTGAAGGAGATCAGTGACTGCAAAGTAGTGGTAGGTGAGAGTGTAGCCAGACAGCATAGGATGGTGGTGTGTAGGATGACCCTGGTGGTGAAGAAGATGAAGAGGGCAAAGGCAGAGCAGAGGACCAAATGGTGGAAGCTGAAAAAGGAAGAGTGTTGTATGACTTTCAGGAAAGAGTTGAGACAGGCTTTGGATGGTCAGGAGGTGCTTCCAGATGACTGGACAACTACAGCAAATGTGATCAGGGAGACAGGTCGGAGAGTACTTGGTGTGTCATCTGGAAGGAAAGGAGATAAGGAGACTTGGTGGTGGAATGAGGAGGTGCAGGAGTGGATCCAGAGAAAGAGGTTAGCTAAGAAGAAGTGGGACACTGAGAGGACTGAAGAGAGTAGACAGGAGTACAGGGAGATGCAGCGTAAGGTGAAAGTAGAGGTGGCAAAGGCCAAACAAGGGGCTTACAATGACTTGTATGCTACACATGTGGACAAAATTGTTGGTACCCCTCAGTTAAAGAAGGAAAAAACCACAATTCTCACTGAAATCACTTGAAACTCACAAAAGTAACAATAAATAAAAATTTATTGAAAATTAAATAATCAAAAACAGCCATTACTTTTGAATTGTTGATTAACATCATTATTTAAAAAAACAAACTAATGAAATAGGGCTGGACAAAAATGATGGTACCCATAACTTAATATTTTGTTGCACAACCTTTTGAGGCAATCACTGCAATTAAACGATTTCTGTATTTGTCAATGAGCGTTCTGCAGCTGTCAACAGGTATTTTGGCCCACTCCTCATGAGCAAACAGCTCCAGTTGTCTCAGGTTTGATGGGTGTCTTCTCCAAATGGCATGTTTCAGCTCCTTCCACATATGTTCAATGGGATTCAGATCTGGGCTCATAGAAGGCCACTTTAGAATAGTCCAACGCTTTTCTCTCAGCCATTCTTGGGTGTTTTTGGCTGTGTGTTTTGGATGGTTGTCCTGTTGGAAGACCCATGACCTGCGACTGAGACCAAGCTTTCTGACACTAGGCAGCACATTTCTCTCCAGAATGCCTTGATAGTCTTCAGATTTCATCGTACCTTGCACACTTTCAAGACACCCTGTGCCAGATGCAGCAAAGCAGCCCCAAAACATTACTGAGCCTCCTCCATGTTTCACCGTAGGGACAGTGTTCTTTTCTTCGTATGCTTGGTTTTTCAGTCTATGAACATAGAGTTGATGTGCCTTACCAAAAAGCTCCAGTTTGGTCTCATCTGTCCAAAGGACATTCTCCCAGAAGCTTTGTGGCTTGTCAACATGCATTTTTGCAAATTCCAGTCTGGCTTTTTTATGAGTTTTTTTCAGCAGTGGTGTCCTCCTTGGTCGTCTCCCATGAAGTCCATTTTGGCTCAAACAACGACGAATGGTGCGATCTGACACTGATGTACCTTGGCCTTGGAGTTCACCTTTAATTTCTTTGGAGGTTGCTCTGGGCTCTTTGGATACAATTCCAACGATCCGTCTCTTCAATTTGTCATCAATTTTCCTCTTGCGGCCACGTCCAGGGAGGTTGGCTACTGTCCCGTGGGTCTTGAACTTCTGAATAATATGAGCCACTGTTGTCACAGGAACTTCAAGCTGTTTAGAGATGGTCTTATAGCCTTTATGTAGCAAGTATTATATCAACACCTGGTCGTATAGGGTAACTAAATAATACATTAACACAAGAATTGGACTAGTGTTCAGAAGATCTAAGAACGGCTACTGGAGAGCGGAAAACAGTAAATACAAGACACAAAGTAAGTTTTAAAGTGATGGTACCATATATTAAGGTGAATAGTTGATAACAGAAACAAAAAGAATAACCCAATTGTACAGTGAATATTTACATTAAAAATACACGCACTAATTCCAAATGTTCAACTTAAAATGAACAAACCAAAACCCAAAGTCCTTTTGTTGTAGTTTTTCCAGTTACACACGACAGTCCATTTAGGCACCGCAAAATGTTCAGTAATTGTTATTAGGTTTCGGGGATTATGGAAAAAGCGCAATTGTCCAAAGGAAGGTGAGTAGTGGAGCGGGGCAAATGGAAGGTGAGTAAGGGGAGGGAGAGAGCAGGCTGCACCAGCCTCCTACCCGACAGGTGTTACAGAGACGGACTGAGGGTTCTTCTGGCTCCTGGCCGTGGATCACTAGCTCGCCATCGAATTAACCCATAAAGGGTAAAGGTACCTGGCCTGTAAAACAAGGCCAAAATGAAAACTCATAAAACCAGAGTTCAAGTTCCATAACTTAGTGTACACTATCCAAACCTTTTAAAATCACTAATACCATGGTGTATTTATTCAATTCATTCAAATAAATTCATTCCAATAAAACAGACTCAAAAACCAAAAGTCTGAAAAATGCTAAATGCTAAACTAATGTTAGCATTTAAGAACAATAGGCTAAACACATAGAAATCTATAATAGGTCTTGGCCTAAGGCCTAGGACACCTGGGTTAGCATGTTAGCATTAGCTGCTAATGCTACCGCATGGCCCAGCAGAGCTAACTCATTGTTCACACAAAACAAGACATCAAACAATTCACACTCACCAATTCCAATGATCAGATTTGCACAAAATGGCATTGGGTCCCACCAATCCTCACATCCCAGAGTAAAGCTCTGTAATTTGGCATTTTATGTATTAGTTTAAACCAAAATGTTTCTTTTTGACTGTGTTTGTTTGGGAACTGACCTGTACAGCTGCTTCCTCAGCTCCTCTCCCCACACAACTGACTGGAGAGGAAGTGAGGCAGCATATATATTCCCTCCAAAACATGGGATTGGCTGGAGAAGCCAGGTGATCACTCAGGTGAATGTGATGCATTCAGGGACTTGAAAAAGGGGTGGGAATTTTAAATTCTTAACTAAAAGTGTGTTTAACCCAGGGTTACACCCTCCCCCCTTTAATCTATGCACGTCCCGTTGCATACTACGGTTGAGCTAATTAATTTATGTGCCCAAAGCGTCGGACAAACTGTGTAACAAAGTCTGGATGACTGAAATCAAGGGATTTCCAAATGAAACATAGTTTAGTCTCTTAGGTGGTTGTCTAGAACGATTTGAGCGTCTAAGACTGGGCTCAATCGGTTGGTCATTTATGCTTTCTTTATCATTATCAGGTAAGTCGTTTATGCTTTCAAGATTTGTCGGGTTTGCCAAATTAGATTCAAGATTGTTAACTTCTTCAGGTTCTTCTTCCACAGGTGCATTGGCAACATTTGGACCTTCAGAACTAGGTAAGTCAACAGATAGCATTTCAGGTAAGGTTTCCTCTACAGGATCAAAATCAACTGCAGGTAAGACATTTTCAGTAAAAGGTAAGGTTTTAGGTAAATCTCCTTCAGGGTCAGGTAAGGATTCAGGTGAGTTTATTTCCGGAATAGCTTCAGAAACCGGGAAGGTTACATTCTCTGGAGCTTGGAATTTCTCCACTGAAAACTGCACTGGACTCGGAATCAGATAGACAGATGTTTCCTCCAGTTGCTCTGCGTCCTCCTCAGACTCTTTAGAGTGGAGCAGGGCTCGAGTTTTCTGACGAGTTATTCTGGGTTCTACAACAGGAAGTAAGTCAGGACTTGCATCCAGATCTGCTTCCGGGAGAAAACCACATGGCAACAACAAATCACGATGTAAAGTACGTGTTGCACCATCTTTCCCTTCAGGTTTTACAGTATACACAGGTAAGTCTCCAGCTCTTTTCTCAACGATGTAGACATCTGGTTCCCATTTGTCACTGAGTTTGTGCTTCCCTCTTATCCGGACATTGCGAACGAGCACTCTGTCACCAACTTCAAGCTGAGACGGTCTGACATTTTTATCGAATCGAACCTTATTTCGGTCGTTGCTTTTTGCAACGTTTTTGGAGGCAATTTTGTAGCTTTCTTCAAGTCTTGACTTAAGGTCTTGTACATACTGAGTGTGTGGTTGGTACTTCTTTTTGTGCACAGGTAATCCGAAGGCCAGATCCACAGGAAGGCGAGGGGACCTCCCGAACATTAACTCATAGGGAGTGAATCCGGTAACTTCATTTCTCGTGCAGTTATAGGCATGCACCAACGGTTTGACAAACTCACGCCACTTGGATTTTTGTTTAGTCTCCAGAGTCCCCAGCATGTTTAACAAAGTCCTGTTAAATCTCTCAACAGGATTGCCTCGAGGATGGTAAGGTGTTATTCGACACTTCTGAATTCCAACAACAGTACAAAGTTCATGAATCAACTTAGACTCAAAGTCTGGGCCTTGATCGGTATGTAACCTTTCCGGAATACCGTAGTAGATGATGAAATTGTCCATGAGGCATTTGGCCACAGTCTTCGCCTTCTGATTGGCTGTTGGAATTGCCACAGCGAACTTTGTAAAATGATCGGTAAGTACCAGAACATCTTTGGTGTTACTTGTGTCCGGTTCTATACTGAGGAAATCCATGCAAAGAAGTTCCAATGGGCGGGATGTTCGAATGCTGACAAGAGGGGCTGCTTTTTCTGGTAATGCCTTCCGACGCACACAACGTCCACAGGTCTTGACTTTACGCTCAACATCAGCGGCCATTTTGGGCCAGTAAAACCGGGTTCGAGCCAGATCGAGAGTACGCTCTATCCCCATGTGGCCCATATGGTCATGCAGGCTCTGGAGAACAGTTGAACGGAGTTCTTCAGGCAGAACAAGTTGGTAAGATGGCTGCTCATTGTCTTGCCGTTTGCGATATAAGATGCCATCGAGAATTTCTAACTTACTCAGTTCTCTCAGGAGAAATGAAAGCTCAGGCAACTCTTCTCTAGCTGTTGGAGGAATGTTCTCACCAGTTTCCAATTGATGGATTACCTCCCGAATGCTTGGATCAGCCCTTTGCTTATCTCGGAGTTCAGGGTGAGATAGTGCAGGGGCAACTGGAAGGCCTTGAAAATCTTCCGAAAAAGCATCAGAAACTGATTCAGCCATGATAGAAAGAGATTCGACCAGTGACGTGTCAGCCTGAGTTCAGAAAAGACTGCTCTGGCACACTGCTTCCACAACTTCAGGTGAGATGTTCTCATCACTATCTGGAAGATGTTGCTTAGTAAACTGGTGAAGGAGCTCGTCATCCTTTTGTACCGTCTCTGGACTGAGACTGCTGTGAGGCCTGCGGGAAAGCGCATCCGCATCCAAATTCTGCTTCCCAGCTCTGTACTGGATCTTAAATGAAAACGTCGATAGAGCAGCCAGCCAACGATGACTAGTGGCATCAAGCTTTGCGGATGTTAAGAGGTAAGTAAGAGGATTACTATCAGTAACTACCGTAAAGTTTGCTCCATATAGGTAATCCTGAAACTTTTCTGTTACGCTCCATTTAAGGGCCAGAAATTCCAGCTTGTGTGCTGGATAGCGACTTTCGCTTTGTGACAACCCTCTGCTGGCGAAGGCAATCACTCTCAGGGCTCCTTCCTGTTCCTGGTAAAGGGCTGCTCCAAGACCAGTCGTGCTAGCGTCTGTATGAAGAATGTATGGCAACGACGGATTAGCGAATCCCAATACAGGAGCAGTGGTGAGTTTATCGATGAGAGTGGTAAAGGCCTGCTGGCATTGAGGACTCCATCGAGCGCCGAAAGACTGTTTCGGATCGAAGAGTGGTTTAAAGGCGTTGTTCTTAGTAGACTTCCGAACAGGTGGGTAACCTCGGGTCAGGTTGTTGAGTGGCTTCACAATGGCAGCATAACCTTTTATGAAGCGCCGGTAATATCCTGCGAAGCCCAAGAATGAGCGCAAGGTTTTGAGATTGTATGGAATTGGCCAGGATTTCAGGGCGGCAACCTTGGCAGGATCCGTCTCAACACCTTTTTCGGAAACCACATGACCCAAGTACCGTACTGATGTCTGTAGAAACTTGCACTTATCTGGTGAGAGTTTGAGTCCGTACTCTTTGAGCCTGTCAAGCACTCGCAGTAAGCGGCGTTCATGCTCCTCAAGGGTGTCAGCAAAGATTATTAGATCGTCAATAAATACCAGAACCTCCTTCAAATGCATACTTCCCATGCACTTTTCCATCAGGCGTTGAAATGTTGAAGGCGCGTTGGTAACACCCTGGGGCATTCGATTGAATTCCCAAAACCCCAGGGGAGTGACAAAGGCGGTTTTAGCCTTATCTTCTTCACACATTTCAATCTGGTAATAGCCTGACTTGAGGTCAAGGACTGAGAACCATTTAGCGCCATTCAGCGCGGAAAAAGACTCTTCCAAATTTGGTAAGGGATAGGCATCTTTAATAGTTTGTAAATTCAATTTCCGGTAATCAATACACAACCGAATTTCTCCATTCTTCTTTTTCACAACTACAATAGGAGATGAAAATGAAGATTCAGATTCCCTTATCACACCAGCATTAAGAAGCTCTTGTAGATGTTTCCGTACTGCTTCAATGTCATTTGGGTGAATAGGGCGTGCACGATGCTTGAAAGGGGTATTATCATGGAGGTTAATGTGGTGTTTAACATGGCTGGTACACCCGAAGTCGAGATTATGATGTGCAAACACCTCCGGCATGGCATTCAATTTAGCAGTGATACGTTCTCGCCACTCAGCGGAGACTGGACTGTCACCAAAGTTGAAAGTCAATAGAGTCGATTGACTCTGTAATGGTTTATTGACTACATGGTGGTCAGAGATGGTACATTCATAAGTGTCAAGATCTGCAATCACGGAAGATGGAGGAATGCAGACATCTTGCTCAGACTCATTGGTCACCACAACCGGAACTTTGTGTGGTAAGTGAGAAGACAAGGAAACCAAGCAGCTGCTAACGCACAAGCCACCCGGCAGGCCTGAATCCGGGTGCTGAACGATTGCGGACTGACTGGTTGTAGGAGTTGACACCTTTGCTAAGCCTTCGAGTACCATTGTGCGACCAGCTGGAATGAACACAGGAGCCTTGCTACCCAGAATGACAAGTCCAATGTGATCTTCAACATTGCTTTGGTGCTTTAGCTGCAGAGTTTGTAAAACAACTTTGTAGCCTTGTGAACTTGGCTGGAAGGCGTGAGAATCACTGCTGCAAAACTGGTCGTAAAGGACTTCAAGAGTGTTCATGCCAATTAACACTGAATTCGGGAAACCGGGTCTAATATCTGGAACCACAAGTGCGAGTGTCTGAATGTCAAAATTTGTTCCAAGAAAATCTTCTGGAAATGTTATGGTTGTCTCAACATATCCAAGGTATGGAACATTCTGACCCGCTGCACCTTCGATATGGAGTAGCTCATTAAGTGAATAAATAGGCTGATCAAACAAATGTTCATTGTAGAATGACACGGGAATGGTGGTTACTTGCGAACCAGTATCGAGGAGACACAAGCAAGTTTGACCAGCAACAGTAATGTCCGCAGTACATCGGGAACCGACCAATCCTTTTGGCAATCTTCTCTTTGCTTTCATGTTTGACTGCATTTCAACACACTGGACAGTTTTCTTTGCTTTCTTTGTTACGGGACAGGGTTGGTCCTGCACAGCTCCTGATAGTCCCTCAGCAGGAGCTGAAATTAGTTTAAATGCCCAGACTTGCTTGGTTTCTGCCACTTTTGTTGTTATTTGCTGTTGAACTGTCTCCTTTTGACATTCACAAGGGATGAATTTGGAACATTGTCACATTGTGGCTTAATGTGGCCATCTTCCCCGCAGCGGAAACAAAACCCTGGCTTTGGAGAAGATGACTTTGGATTGCCAGGCTTTGATTTATCAAATGTCTTTATGGTGGTATCTGGAGCAGTTCTGGTCTGACTTGCCGTGAGAATTGCAAGTTGCTTCTGAATGGCAGACATTTGTTCAGTAAGCTGCTTAGTGAATAAAGAGATTGTAGAACACAAATTGGGTTCCTCTTCAGCCCGTACAAGTTGTGCTTGATTTGAGATTTTATGTTTTGTCACGCCCAGATGCTGCTTCATTCTCATCGTCTTTGTTGCATCTTGATCTTCCTCTGTGCGAAGGAGTAGTAAAAGTTCTGCAAATGGAGGTGGGTCATTTTTCCGCTGCTTTAGCTGTAGTTCCACAATAAGATTATTGTCCCAACAACCTCTGCAGAATTGGGTTAACAGACGCTTATCAACATCTCTTGCAGGAACTCCTCCTCTCCTCACCGCATGCTGCAACGCCACCTGAAGACACTGTAGGTAAGTAGATGGTTTTTCACCCACATCCTGGTAAGTATCGAGAAATTTTGCGTACAGTTCATCTCCATCTTGCACAGTTCCATATGCAGATTCGAGCTGTTGTAAGTACACCCCTGGCAAAGTGTCTGGACTGAGATGTTTAACAATATCAGCAGCAGGAGGCAACAGACTATCCCTGATCAGTCTGGTACGTTGCAGATCCGAAATGGCTGGATCTCTCAGGACTAATTCAACTCCAGACCTCCAGGTATCATAGTCTGTCTCATGCGCTGGCCTTGGCACCTTCCCAGAGAATGTCCGGAATCGATGGGATGAATGTGCACCATCTCCACTCCTCACAACATGTTCCACAACATAACGCTGCACCTCAGGAGGGGTGAGATCACTGGCAGCCATGTTTAGAGTGGATCGCCTTTCTCCCCTCTGGTTACTATCATCTGGAGGAACAAAACTGGACCTAGAGGCAGACGGGAAGTTGGTAACAGGAGAATCTGATTGCTTTACTGAAACAGGAGGGGTTAACTGCTCTTCTTCAGCATTGACATCTGCGGCAGGACGATTCAGCTCGACAATGGATTTGTTAATTTGTGACATCATTTCTTGAAGTATTTCTCCATATTCCTTTCCAGACAATTTAGCCATAGTCTTCACATCCATCATCAAATTTTCAGTTTTTGAAGCACAACCTTTTGAAGCATAAACCTCAGACAAACTTTCAATATAAAATTTGTTACCTTCATCTGAAGTGTAAGTATATGGCAAAGTTGGTAAAAGCCCAATAGCAGAACCAGACTTAAATTCAACAACATATCGGCCTACAAATTCAGAACTTATATCATTAACTGTGAAATTCTGATTTATTCCACCTATTGATTCAAAGTATCTGATAATATCTTCTCGCAAATCAGAATCTGTGGCCCCATTGATCAAAACAGCATTTGGAATTTTCACTCCAAGAGATTCAAAGAACTCCATGTTTATACTCAAGGACTGGTGAGTGTGAATAAACAAGTTGAAATTATTAAATTACTCAATTATTACTGTGCCTTCCACTCTCCTGGCTAGCTCGCCAAAATGTAGCAAGTATTATATCAACACCTGGTCGTATAGGGTAACTAAATAATACATTAACACAAGAATTGGACTAGTGTTCAGAAGATCTAAGAACGGCTACTGGAGAGCGGAAAACAGTAAATACAAGACACAAAGTAAGTTTTAAAGTGATGGTACCATATATTAAGGTGAATAGTTGATAACAGAAACAAAAAGAATAACCCAATTGTACAGTGAATATTTACATTAAAAATACACGCACTAATTCCAAATGTTCAACTTAAAATGAACAAACCAAAACCCAAAGTCCTTTTGTTGTAGTTTTTCCAGTTACACACGACAGTCCATTTAGGCACCGCAAAATGTTCAGTAATTGTTATTAGGTTTCGGGGATTATGGAAAAAGCGCAATTGTCCAAAGGAAGGTGAGTAGTGGAGCGGGGCAAATGGAAGGTGAGTAAGGGGAGGGAGAGAGCAGGCTGCACCAGCCTCCTACCCGACAGGTGTTACAGAGACGGACTGAGGGTTCTTCTGGCTCCTGGCCGTGGATCACTAGCTCGCCATCGAATTAACCCATAAAGGGTAAAGGTACCTGGCCTGTAAAACAAGGCCAAAATGAAAACTCATAAAACCAGAGTTCAAGTTCCATAACTTAGTGTACACTATCCAAACCTTTTAAAATCACTAATACCATGGTGTATTTATTCAATTCATTCAAATAAATTCATTCCAATAAAACAGACTCAAAAACCAAAAGTCTGAAAAATGCTAAATGCTAAACTAATGTTAGCATTTAAGAACAATAGGCTAAACACATAGAAATCTATAATAGGTCTTGGCCTAAGGCCTAGGACACCTGGGTTAGCATGTTAGCATTAGCTGCTAATGCTACCGCATGGCCCAGCAGAGCTAACTCATTGTTCACACAAAACAAGACATCAAACAATTCACACTCACCAATTCCAATGATCAGATTTGCACAAAATGGCATTGGGTCCCACCAATCCTCACATCCCAGAGTAAAGCTCTGTAATTTGGCATTTTATGTATTAGTTTAAACCAAAATGTTTCTTTTTGACTGTGTTTGTTTGGGAACTGACCTGTACAGCTGCTTCCTCAGCTCCTCTCCCCACACAACTGACTGGAGAGGAAGTGAGGCAGCATATATATTCCCTCCAAAACATGGGATTGGCTGGAGAAGCCAGGTGATCACTCAGGTGAATGTGATGCATTCAGGGACTTGAAAAAGGGGTGGGAATTTTAAATTCTTAACTAAAAGTGTGTTTAACCCAGGGTTACATTTACCTTTAAGATGTTTGTCTATAAGTTTTTTTCGGATGTCCTGGGACAATTCTCTCCTTCGCTTTCTGTTGTCCATGTTCAGTGTGGTACACACCTTTTCACCAAACAGCAGGGTGACTACTTGTCTCCCTTTAAATAGGCAGACTGACTGATTATGAGTTTGGAAACACCTGTGATGTCAATTAAATGACACACCTGAGTTAATCATGTCACTCTGGTCAAATAGTTTTCAATCTTTTATAGAGGTACCATCATTTTTGTCCAGGCCTGTTTCATTAGTTTGTTTTTTTAAATAATTATGTTAATCAACAATTCAAAAGTAATGGCTGTTTTTGATTATTTAATTTTCAATAAATTTTTATTTATTGTTACTTTTGTGAGTTTCAAGTGATTTCAGTGAGAATTGTGGGTTTTTCCTTCTTTAACTGAGGGGTACCAACAATTTTGTCCTCGTGTGTAGGTTGGACAGTAAGGAGGGAGAGACTGATCTGTACAGGTTGGCAAGGCAGAGAGACAGAGATGGGAAGGACGTGCAGCAGGTTAGGGTGATAAAGGATAAGGATGGAAGTGTGTTGACAGGTGCCAGTAGTGTGATGGGAAGATGGAAAGAGTACTTTGAAGAGTTGATGAATGAGGAAAATGAGAGAGAACGAAGAGTAGAAGAGGTGACTGTTGTGGACCAGGAAGTAGCAAAGATTAGTAAGGATGAAGTGAGGAGGGCATTGAAGAGGATGAAGAGTGGAAAGGCACTTGGTCCTGATGATATACCTGTGGAGGTATGGAAGTGTCTGAGAGAGGTAGCAGTAGAGTTTCTGACTGGGTTGTTCAACAGGATCTTAGATAGTGAGAAGATGTCCGAGGAATGGAGGAGAAGTGTGCTGGTGCCCATCTTTAAGAACAAGGGAGATGTGCAGAGTTGTGGCAACTACAGAGGAATAAAGCTGATGAGCCACACGATGAAGCTATGGGAAAGAGTAGCTGAAGCTAGACTAAGGGCAGAGGTGAACATCTGTGAGCAGCAGTATGGTTTCATGCCAAGAAAGAGTACAGCAGATACAATATTTGCTTTGAGGATGTTGATAGAGAAGTACAGAGAAGGTCACAAGGAGCTGCATTGTGTCTTTGTAGATCTGGAGAAAGCTTCTGACAGGGTGCCCAGAGAGGAACTGGGGTTTTGTATGAGGAAGTCTGGAGTGGCAGAGAAGTATGTTAGAGTGGTGCAGGACATGTATGAGGACTGTAAGACAGTGGTGAGGTGTGCTGTAGGAGTAACAGAGGAGTTCAAGGTGGAGGTGGGAGTACATCAGGGATCAGCTCTGAGCCCCTTCTTGTTTGCTATGGTGATGGACAGGATGACAGACGAGGTTAGACAGGAGTCTCCATGGACTATGATGTTTGCAGATGACATTGTGATCTGTAGTGAGAGCAGGGAACAGGTGGAGGAGAAGCTAGAGGCGTGGAGGTTTGCCCTGGAAAGGAGAGGAATGAAGGTTAGCCGCAGCAAGACGGAGTATCTGTGTGTGAATGAGAGGGACCCAAGTGGAAGAGTGAGGTTACAGGGAGAAGAGATCAAGAAGGTGGAGGATTTTAAGTACTTAGGGTCAACAGTCCAGAGCAATGGAGAGTGTGGAAAAGAGGTGAAGAAGCGTGTACAGACAGGCTGGAACGGCTGGAGAAAAGTGTCAGGTGTGATGTGTGATAGAAGAGTTTCAGCTAAAATGAAAGGAAAGGTTTACAAAACTGGTGAGACCAGCCATGTTGTTTGGTCTGGAGACAGTGTCCCTGAGGAAAAGACAGGAGGCAGAGCTGGAGGTAGCAGAACTGAAGATGCTGAGGTTCTCTTTGGGAGTGACCAGGATGGATAGGATCAGGAATGAGAACATCAGAGGGACAGCACACGTTAGAGGCTTTGGAGATAAAGTCAGAGAGGCCAGACTGAGATGGTTCAGACATGTCCAGAGGAGAGAGAGTGAATATATTGGTAGAAGGATGCTGAGTTTCCCACTGCCAGGCAGGAGGCCTAGAGGAAGACCAAAGAGGAGGTTTATGGATGTGGTTAAAGAGGACATGAAGGTAGTTGGTGTGAGAGAAGAGGATGCAGCAGACAGGGTTAGATGGAGGCAACTGATTCACTGTGGAGACCACTGAAGGGAAAAGCAGAAGAAGAAGAAGAAGAAGAAGAAGAAGAAGAAGAAGAAGAAGAAGGTAATAAAATGGAATGGCCTACTTGATATGAAATTCAGTTTATCAACTTTCATTCCTATTTTGTTGAAGAATTATTGAATAAATATATTTTACAAAGGATTTTTGAAATGTTGCTAGTTTTTAATGTTTTTTTTTATCTCACCCCTGGCATACCTTCAAGTACCCCCAGAGGAACTCATACCCCCATTTGAGAACCGCTGGACTAAACTATGACATTTTAAAGACATTTTGTACAACATGCTAAACTTTGACTTTGTTTCCCCATTTTGTACGGCAGAGTAATCTATAAAGTTTTTTCACATTTTGGATGACATACTAAACTGCAAATGAATATCTGCTCCAAATGTCTCACTAATAATCATTATCAGCCTTAAAAACCCACAAACACCCCTCTATACTGGACCACACTTAGGACAGTCCCACAGTAGATCTCTGTTAGATTTAACTTTCAGACAGTCCAAGGACGGAAACCTTCTAAGTTCCTGAGCAGTTCTCTGTTAGTTTGAACCTTCAGACAGTCTGAGGACTGAAGTTTTAGAAGTTTCTCAGTACTTGTGTGTTAGTTTGAACTTTGTGGTGAACAGAAGCCTTAAAACTTGTGACCATGAGTCTTGATTTCACATTTAGACCATCCATCTGAGTTCTTCTTCAGAAATCCTGAACAAACTTTGATTCTCTTCACTGAGCAGTAAAGTTTGTGGAGATCAGAAGGTAACATTAGTTTGATCGATGCCTTCAACTACTAGTAGACTTTATCTGGAAAGCAGTTTTCTGAAATGAGCTCTTAGTAAATCTGTCCACAGTCAAACCAAGAACACAGAAAGAGGAAATGTTTGAAGAAACAACTTGATGTTTTCATTTCAGACTAGAAAACGCTTTAAGACCTTTATCTGTTTTTGCTCTTTTTCATCGTTTTATCGTCTCTTCTGTTTAATTTGATCTTCTAAAGTCTAACTGGTGTCTTTTACAATGTTTTGTCTTTAGTTTGATTCTTCTTAAATCTTTAGTTTTGCTCTTTTCTCACATTTTATTCTTTTCTAATGTCTGATTTCATTTCAAAATGTTTTGTCTTTTTAATGTTTTAATTGTTGTTTTTTAAATGTTTTATCGACTTGTTTGAACAATTTCCTTTTCTTTCCCAATGTTTAATTTTTAGATTAAAACTTTAAGGTTTTTCTTTTTAAATGTTTTATCACCTTTTAATGTTTAATTGTATTTTTAAAAGTTTCATTGTATTTTCAGTTTAATTCCTATTTAAAGTTTAATTGTCTTTAAGGTTTAATTTTCTAATTAAATGTTTTGTCTTTTTAAAGTGGAAAGATCAGAGATGAAGATAAAATCATGGTGGACAGAAACATCAGAATGGAGGAGGTATAATCATGAAGAAAGAAACTGCAAATACCACGATAGGATTCTGGTCTGTATCAGAAAGACTGATAGTGGGAAAACTGGAGGGGAAACCATTCGATGTGAACATTATTCAGATCTATGCAGCAACACACGACCACAGAGAAAATGAAACTGAAGAGTTCTATGAAAACTTACAAAAACTCATGAAATACACAAAATCAGCAGAAGTTAATATCATAATGGGCGACCTAAATGCCAAAGTAGGAAAAGGTGCAGAACACCCGGTGGTAGGAAACTTTGTCTATGGCACAAGAAATGATAGAGATTCAAAGCAAACTGAATTCTGCAAAGGAAACAACCTGTTAACCACGAACACAATGTTCAAACAGCATCCAAAGAACATGTACGCATGGAAAAGTCCAGGAGAGCAGATAGATTACATCATGATTCATGACAGGTTCAGGAATAGTGTAAAAATGTGAAAACACTCCCAGGTGCTGACACTGACTCAGCTGTTAGGACTCTGAAGTTCAAATTGAAAACAAGGCAAAAACCAAGAGTCCATGAGCAGTACAACGTGAACATGCTGAGAAGAAAACATCAGAAATCAATTCAGCTTAGAAGTAAAAAACAGGTTCTCCGTATTTGCAACTGACACAAACTGACACCCTGGAAGAAAGTTTTTCAGAATATGAAAGAGTTTTAGAAGGTTCTACCAAAGAAAGAGGAAAAAGCAAAACAAAGTTGGATGACAGATGAAATTTTAAATGTCATGGAAGAAAGAAAATCAGTCAAACACAGAGATCCCAAGAAATATGAAAGCTCGAGAAAGAGAACGGACACAGAATGCAAGAATGCAAAAGAGACTTGGTGGAATAAGAAATGTGAAGATATAGAGCAAGTAGAGGCCAGGAATCAGCATAAAGAAATACATGACAACATCAAAGAAGTGACTGGAAAACGAAGGACAAAGGAAGTGAGTGCATCAAAGACAAAAATGGCAATATGCTGTTTGATGAAATCAAAGATAGGTGGGAAGAATATGTGACTGAACTGTATGGTGATGCAAGAAACGACAACCTAGAACTGCCTTCAAATGAAGATGGTGAAGATCTGCTGGTGGATGAGGTAAAGAAGGCAATAAATGACCTAAAATCAGGCAGCAGGACTGGACAACATTAACACCCAGATTTTAGAATCATTGGATGAAGAAAACATTAAGCATGTCGCTCAATTTTGCAATATGGAATACAAAACTGGTACTTCTCCAGGTGACTCCACATTCATAAGACTTCTAAGAAACAAAACGCCACAGAATGTTCTGAATATCGAACAATAAGTCTTATGAGACATATACTGAAAACCATATTGTGCATAATACTGAACAGGAACAAGAAGAGCATAGGAAGTGAAATAAATGAAACTCAGACTTTATAAATGGCAAAGGAACAAGAGAAGGCATCTTCAGCTTGTAGCATATTGCCTTATTAAACGTTAATTTAATAAGTCTGCACTCGTTGATAGTTTATTAATCGGGGCACCACCTGACGTCTCGTCAGGACAAATATTAATCAATCTTAATAACAATATTATTAATTGATTGAAAATTTGATCAGTTAGTCAGTCTAATATCTGAATGTCAAGAATCCTCGAAAAACATTGACCCCAGTCAACACATATAAACGCAAAAGAGACTGTAATTTTGGTCTAAATGAAAGATATTTATTAACCAATATAATGATAAACACAGGAATTAATACAGTGACAAATATGGAATGAATAAATGCTGTGTGTGTGTGTGTGTGTGTGTGTGTGTGTGTGTGTGTGTGTGTGTGTGTGTGTGTGTGTGTGTGTGTGTGTGTGTGTGTAGGTTATTTATGTTTGCATTTCTAATCTGAGATTATGGCACTGAGTAATCAGACCGTGAAAAACAAATATCGAGGAGTTTAACAATTTAGAATATGAACGACGGTGAGTGATCAAACGGAGTGATTAATATTAAATCAAGCTATTATTTTTGACATCAACCATTAGCTTAGATCACACGTCAGCTGGTCTTACTTTGCGTTGGAGAAGAGGGATCACACGAAGCTCAGAGACTGGGACGGGTTGCTGTGGCAACGGCCCTCGTTGAGTTCGAGAGTCGGCTCGGGAGCTGCGCTGTTTGGCTGCTATGGCAACGCTTCGTCGTCCTGTCTACTTCGAACCTCGCGTGTCCTAGGGGTCTGGCTTGACCCGGTTCGTCTGGTGGTCAGCTGGCGGTGGCGAGGGCTGAAACAGCCGGCGTCCTTCTGGGTCGACTGGTCAAAAATAATGATTTCGACGGCTGAGGGCTCACGTTCTATTTCTGCCGGTCAATAGGTGAGGGCTGAACAGACTGGAACTCTTCAGCGGGGAATGATAAAAGCGACGGAACAGAATCGAATTGGTTCCTATCAAAAATAAGTCGCAGATAAAACAAAATTGTAGATCTGGTTGTTGGAGATGAGCAAAAATATCTATTCTGAACAAAAAGAAAAATTGAATAAGAAGTTGTGGCTAATAGAGTGCCAGCCTCTATAGCTGCGAAGTTTGGAAAGTGGAAAAAGAACAAACAGGGCGCGCCTAAAGAAAAAGGAAGATTCGCTTAGCGTAGTTTAAGATCGTAAGAGTCGAAAAAGGCGAAAAAGAGCGCGAACAAAGAAACGTGAAGCTTCTTATAGTTTTGGCTAGAGGAGGAGGGTACCTAGGAGTTTAGGCGCGAGTCTGACACTCTGGGGGTCCCCCTCCCTGTGGGCTCCGGATGGGAGATTAGAGCTGATCAGATAGTGAATTAAAAATATTAAAGCGCGCAAACAAAACGATCTGTTTACTCTGTCATAATCCAGGACACTACTTTTAACACAACCAAAGTGTATAACACGATAGAACATTCTAGCTACTAAAAATATGTGAGTTATTTGTTTAATCATAGGTTTGTGTACTCTATCTAATGATTATGTGGGTCACAGTGTACATAAGACAACATGGTGTACATAAGGAGGTAAAGAAACAATTTCCAACTCTTTTCGACCTGTATAAAACACAATTTTATGATTAATTTCAGTGAAATCCTTGATAATGTCATGGCATTCCGACGTCAATAGGGGGCAATGTTGAACTGTGGAAGAAATGGGTTAGGCAGACAATAAACTTTCAGAATTAACATCTCAGGACAGAAATATGCGAGAGACGTCGGAGTTGGACTAACATGTATAACAAATTATTATTTCAACTTTGATATCTTCAAAATCACAAACAAAATTTCAGAAGCATGATTTTTAGAAAGAGAGTCCTTACTGGCATCAAACAGACTGAGCGTCTTTCTGCAGCCCTCCCGGGGTGACGGAAAGGTCCTTAGATATTTATGACTCTCAGTATCTGATCGAGAGGGAGGGAGACTGCATGGCGTCTGTGAAGATGAGTTCAGTTAATCAAAGGATAGGAACCAAAAGGGAATAAACAGTCCTTTAGATGCAAATTTAGGAAGGTGTGAAACATTTGTGTCCCCTTCCACTTCTCTGCAAGGGGTCTCAGTGTCTTCTGTGAAGGTAGGAATACAAGAAAACATGCAAATACAACAATCCATGTGAGAGTCTGAAAAAGGGGTTTTCTCTGGTCCGGTCACAGGTCACCGTAAATGAATTTTACGAGGCTTTTGGTGAAAGGTGCAGATGTCTCTGAAGCCATAAAAATCCACTTTGGGGCTCTTAGTTTGTTTGTTTAAGCTTTCTGAGAGGAGAGAACTTTGTTTTTCCTGTGGTATGATGTTCCTGTGGAATGTCTGGGCCTCCTTGGAGCTGGATGTTGACTACAAGCTTAAGAACTATCATTCAAAGATGCAATGATGTAAACAAAGATGTCTGTGTCTGTTTCATAGACTATCAAAAGGCATCTGACAGTCAATCATGAAAAGCTAATTGAATGTCTGGTCAACATCGGAATGAGAGGAAGAGATACAGCGTTCATCACGAGTCTGTATTGGAATAAGAGCTTTCATCAGGATGGAGAATGGTTACTCAAATGAAATAAACATCAAAAGAGGGGTGAGACAGGAGTGTGTACTGTCTCCCTGTCTCTTTAACTTATACACAGAAGTTATTTTCAGAAGTATAGAATATATTAGGCTTGTGCGGTGTTACGGTAACACCGTATACCGCCGGTGTTTAAAAACAGCAGCGGTACCAGTTCCAATACCGTCATGAAAAAATGCAATGGTGTGTGGCTCCGTTATGAGAGAGGGAGAGAGAGCAGCGTGTGTGTGTGTGTGAGAGAGAGGGAGAACGAGATGTCTGAGCGACCCTGAACGCAGCGCGAGCGAGGAAGAGAGAAGAGGTGTGTAGCTGCTGGGTTAGCGACTGTATGGTTCAGCTGCTGTTAATTACAATAAAGGCTGCAGTGTTCTTCAATAAGGACGGGCTCCTGTGTCTTTGCCTTCTACAACTGCTGAGGAAGTGAAGGGGGTTAACCCCGAAGTAACGACAGTAACTTCAGCCCTGGAGAACTGTCCTCTGGAGCTGAACAGGAAAGGTTAACATCAGGATTAAATACTAAAGTCATTTAATGCCTAAAATTCATTCTCTGTCCAGTAGCACTTAAACAGTTATGTTTTAGCCTACTTTTGGAGACTTTCCATAAAGTTTATGAACGTGACGTCATCACGTGACAGCGCGGGGGGGGGGGGGGGGGGGGGGCAGATCCTGCATGGAGTGACTTGGTGTCAAAAAAGAACAACTTCTGCAGTTTGGGAGTATTTCGGGTTCCAGGCAAACGAGAAAGTAGAGCCGGTAAATACTGATGAAGCAATTTGTAAATTCTGCAATCGAAAGGTGATCACGAGAGATGGAAACACCTCTAACCTAAGGACGCATCTCTGAATCAACCCCCCACTCACTGCTGCCAGTGTTCAATTTACGAACATGAAGGCACAAGCCAGTAACAGTAATAGTCACGATAATACCGTATACCCCGGTAAAATGTGAAGGAAGTTTGACGGTATCAAAATGTGGATACCGCCCAAGCCTAGAATATATTAATGGGATCAGCACTGGAGGTCATAACATCAATAAGCTGAGGTTTGCTGATGATACAGTCCTGCTGGCAGAGAATGAAGAACAACTGAAAGAGATTCTGATGAAAGTAAATGAAGCAGGGAAACAGAAAATGAATGCCAGAAAGACAAAATCAGCGGTAATATCAAAGACCTGCCCATCACCAAGAATTCATGTCTACTGATGGAGAACCTATAGATCAAGTGGAAACAGTCATATACCTAGGACAGCAGATAACCGAAGATGGAAAGAATGATCATGAAATTATAAGGAGGATCTCAATAGCAATAAAATAAAAATCTAGGACTAACAACCAGAAAGAGAATTCTGAAGTGCTATGTATGATCAACCATGTAATATGGATGTGAAACCTGGACCATTACACATGACATCATGAAAAGAATTATTGCCTTTGAGATGTGGACATAAAGAAGAATGCTGAAAGTATTCTGGACAGATAAAATCACAAATGAAGAAGTCTTAAACAACATAAAAAATAAGAGCACACAATTAGAGCACATATTAAGACTCAGAAAACTCGTTAGAAAATCTCATAAGAAAAAATAACATATCAAGAAGATTATTAGAGGGACGAATAGATGGAAGACGGCAAAGAGGACGACCAAGAGCAATGTGGACAGAAATGCAGTACATAGGCAGGAAGAACAGCCGAAGTACATGGAGAACTACCATAACCTCCAACCCTGTAAGGACGGAACATGAAGAGGAATATGTTTATTATCTGCTGTTTATTGATTAACTATCTGCTGTTTATTGATTAACTATCTGCTGTTTATTATCTGCTGTTTATTGATGTTCTGTAGATACAGAGATCCGTTCTCCGACCTGTCAGACCTCAGATCAGATTCTACCAACAATGACGGGACCTTTGTCCAAGTCTGAGTTAAACTACAGACAGGAAGTAGAACTTCAGGTGGAGAACAGATTTAAAACCACGACCTGATACTGTCTGGGGGGAATAAACTTGTTGAAGTTCTTCTACAGAACGCAGTACTTTGTCATAAAAAGCATTAAATTCTTCATTTGTTTGGAACAAAGCTGAGAACCCAGAAGCTCCAGGACTTCAGGTGATCCTCCGCTGCAGCAGGAGGCGCTGTGGACCACCAGCTGAAGGATCTACAGCAGGTTCTAAATAGAATAAATACAGACCTGCAGCTTTAACACATCCAGGATGTTTTTATTTTTAATTCCTTCACTGAACATTCAGGTTCTACTACAAGAGAACCGGAACGTTCTGAAAACATACAAACTTTAATAAAAAATATTCGGTTAATAAAGAACCCGAAACGTCAACAGAACATGAAGTCATTTAAAGTCCATCAGAACATCAGCAGAACCTCAGTGTGTGGTTCTGTGTGTTTGTGTGAAGTCCAGCTGTGAGTCCTCGGCGGCGTTTAGAACGTCATCCACTCGTCTCTGGAGCTCAGCGTCCAGCAGCGACGTTCCCACCAGATGTTCCTGAAGAACACAAGAATCAGATGATCAGATTCTACAGGAAGGAACCACAGAGCCTTCAGTCGGCAGAAAACGTTCCTACAGCGTTCCCGACAGGTTCTAATAATGTTTAAACAACACAATCTTAAGGCTATTTCTCTATTCAGAACAAACACTTACCTTCTTGTATTCACCAGTTTAAGATTAAAGTTCTCGTTTACGGAGATCGTTGTCAGATCAAGTCACATGAGAACAAACGAGTACGTTCTCCGTGCAACATTCAGTGTCTTCAGAAAACTTCCTGCCTTTAAGAAGAACGTTCTCAAAGAAACTAAAAAACGTCTGTTGAGAACATCACCAGAACGTTCTGAACAACAAAGTTTCAGGCTGGTTAACTGTTCTGTCAGGAACGTCCAAGCTCCTCCATCAGAACTGAAGGAACCTGTCAGATCCCTGTAGAACTTGGGGTGCGTTTGATTTTCTTACCTTCTTCTTGGAGGTGGGCGGAGCTACAGGTGGGTTAAAGGTCATGTCTCTGACACTGTAGTCATGGAACAGTTCTACCGGAGACCTGCAGGACAACGAGAACCAAAGATCCAAATTCAAAAACAACGACATCATCTGGATTCGTTCTCCGTCTGTCTGTGGTTCTAAAGGACGTCTGTTTGTGGTTCTGGTTCCACATTGAGGGTTCTGTGTGTCGTACCTCCGGCTCAGATCCACACTCAGAGCTGCAGAACCGTCACTTGGAGCTCCAAGACTCAGATGAACGGCAAACCGACGCACAACTGGGTGGTAGTGTCTCTAACACGCAACAACACGTAAATACACACAACAACACACAGTAAGACACAACAGTGGAGTAGCTGTGTAGTGGTTGTATAGTGGTTGTGCAGTGGCAGTGCAGTGGCTGTGCAGTGGCTGTGCAGTAGTTGTGCAGTAGTTGTGCAGTAGTTGTGCAGTAGTTGTGCAGTGGCTGTGCAGTAGTTGTGCAGTGGCTGTGCAGTAGTTGTGCAGTGGCTGTGCAGTAGTTGTGCAGTGGCTGTGCAGTGGCAGGGCAGTGGCTGTGCAGTGGCTGTGCAGTAGTTGTGCAGTAGTTGTGCAGTAGTTGTGCAGTAGTTGTGCAGTGGCTGTGCAGTAGTTGTGCAGTGGATGTGCAGTAGTTGTGCAGTGGCAGTGCAGTGGCAGTGCAGTGGCTGTGCAGTGGCAGTGCAGTGGCTGTGCAGTGGCTGTGCAGTGGCTGTGCAGTGGCTGTACAGTAGTTGTGCAGTGGCTGTGCAGTAGTTGTGCAGTAGTTGTGCAGTGGCTGTGCAGTAGTTGTGCAGTGGATGTGCAGTAGTTGTGCAGTGGATGTGCAGTAGTTGTGCAGTGGCAGTGCAGTGGCAGTGCAGTGGCAGTGCAGTGGCTGTGCAGTGGCAGTGCAGTGGCTGTGCAGTGGCAGTGCAGTGGCAGTGGCAGTGGCAGTGCAGTGGCTGTGCAGTAGTTGTGCAGTAGTTGTGCAGTGGTTGTGCAGTGGCTGTGCAGTAGTTGTGCAGTAGTTGTGCAGTGGCTGTGCAGTGGCTGTGCAGTGGCTGTGCAGTGGCTGTGCAGTGGCTGTGCAGTGGCTGTGCAGTAGTTGTGCACCTGCAGTGTGTGCAGCTCCCACAGCGCTGTGTTCTGGGCGTTGCAGTGCTCTGGTTGGTCGAGCTCCGGCAGGTAGAACCCGCTGCCCTGGACCTCATTATCCAACAGGAAGTCACACTTAGGGAAGGACTGACACAAACACACAATGTATACACAATGAAAATACAATAAATAGACAATATATAAGCAATAAATACACATAAACACACAAGCACACAATAAATACACACACTCACATGTTTACAGTACACACACAGACACACACTCACGTGCATGGCGGCCCTGCTGGCGGCCAGGATTCCCACGCTGGCGTTGGGCAGGACGTGGAGACTGAGCATGCTCAGTCTCTTGATGAACGCCATCGCCCTCTGCAGGCTCACCTGCTTCCTGCGGCGAGTCAGCATGGCATCCAGGCACCGCAGCAGGATGATGACATCATCACTGGGCGCCCCTGAGGACACAACAGTCGCATCCATAGAACTAAGATACACACTGCACCAAAAATACTACACAGTAAATACTACACAGTACACGTACATACTACACAGTACACCGTAAGTACTGCACTGTAAATACTACACAGTAAATACTACAGAGTACACCAGGAATACAAACTGAACAGTACTTCAGATGTAATACTTAAAAAGTACTATCATGCTCTACTACATCCTGCTTGGAGGCGGAGCCTGTGTGAACTCACCTGCGTGGAGGCGGGGCAACATCTGGTACAGCTGGGAGTAGAAGTTCAGAGGGTCAATGTTCAGGACGTCACCTGACACAAACAACAACAGGTCAGCAGACAGGAAGTGACATCATGACTGCTCCAGGTCTGCGCTGACCCAGAATCCACATCTGGACCCAGAATCCACGTCTGGACCCAGAATCCACATCTGGACCCAGAATCCACATCTGGACCCAGAATCCAGGTGTGGAGGTCCGTCTCCACAGCGAGGACAGACTCACCTTGTCCTGACAGGATGGTGAAGACGGTCTGGATGCAGTGCAGACTCTCCTGATTGGTCAGATCCTGTGGATATCAATCAATCAACCAATCAATGAACTGACAGCTGCCTTTTTTCAGAGAGGGCGGGGTTTACGTGATTACTCACTCCTGATTGGATGAGATTCTGCAGCACGTTGAGCAGGTCGTCAAAAAACTCCAAGTTAATGAGATGAGCAAAACTGAAAGACACGAGGAGACAGGAGGAGACAGGAGGAGAGAGGAGGAGAGAGGAGACACGAGAGGAGACACGAGAGGAGACACGAGAGGAGACACGAGGAGACAGGAGGAGACAGGAGGAGACAGGAGGAGACACGAGGAGAGGAGACACGAGGAGACACGAGGAGACACGAGGAGACAGGAGGAGACAGGAGGAGACAGGAGGAGACAGGAGGAGAGGAGACAGGAGGAGAGGAGACACGAGAGGAGACACGAGGAGACACGAGGAGACACGAGGAGAGGAGACACGAGGAGACACGAGGAGACACGAGAGGAGACACGAGAGGAGACACGAGAGGAGACACGAGAGGAGACACGAGGAGACGAGGAGAAATGAGGAGAGGAGACACGAGGAGACGAGGAGAAATGAGGAGAGGAGACACGAGGAGACACGAGGAGACACGAGGAGAGATGAGGAGAGATGAGGAGACGGGAGGAGACAAAATTAGTACAGTGTGTTACTGTGTTGTATGAAGCTACGTGTCCACTAGATGTGTTTTTCCTGCATGTAAACACGCTAAAGTCAAATCACACACATGGTGGGTGGTCACTAGGGGTCACTAGGGGTCACTAGGGGTCACTAGGGGTCACTAGGGGTCACTAGGGGTCACTAGTTCAGATGTTTGAGGACAGTTTGAGGATGTGTGGGAAATTAGATGCGGGGCGTTTACATGCAGGAAAAACACATCTAGTGGACACAGCTTGACTGTGTTGTGTTTTTGTGTGTTTTTGTGTTACTTTGCCAGCCCCTCCAGAACTGCAGGAAGAAGAACTGATTTCTGAGCTTTCTTCAAAATCCTGAAGTAGACGAGGAAGACGATGTTCAGCGTCTCTGTGTGCTGAAGAGGAAGAGGAGGAGTTTAGTTTCTGACTGATCAATAAATGATGATAATATCTATGATGATCAATAATAATATCTATAGATGATCAGTTTCTAAACTCACCAGTTTAATTTTCTTCTCTTTGCTCTCTGAGGCTTCAGCCTCCAGCAGCTCCTTCTGGAGCTTTTCCTCAGCCTTCTGCCACTAAACACACACAACAACACAACAACACATTATAACACAACAACAACACATTATAACAACAAAAACACATTATAACACACAACAACAACACATTATAACACAACAACAACAACAACACATTATAACACAACAACAACAACAACACATTATAACACAACAACAACACATTATAACAACAAAAACACATTATAACACACAACAACAACAACAACACATTATAACACACAACAACACATTATAACAACAACAACAACAACAACACATTATAACACAACAACAACACATTATAACAACAACAACACACTGATCCTACGCCCACCATCACATCCTTAGAACTGTTATTAATGTCATTATTATTACTGCTATGAACTCTCTTCCATGTGATTTAGTTTGTAATCAAAGCGTCCAATCAGGCGTCAGAGCTGATGACATCACACTGACCTTCCTCTGCATCCTGGACAGGTTCTTCTTCTTCTCCTTGTTGTTCATGAACTTCTTCTTTGGTGCCGTGGCCTCCAGGTCCTTCTTCATCTCCACCTCCTTGATCCTCAGACTGAGCAGCGTCCGCAGCACCTGAAGGCAACACCATGACTTTAGAAGCCCCGCCTCTCTCGCCTGACCAGGCGTGGGCTCATGTGATTGGTTACCTCGGGCTTGACTTTGTAGTTGAGGCTCTTCACGAGGCCGGAGATGACGCGCACGGTGGCCAGCGAGGCCCCACCCACTTTGTCCTGCTGGAAGAGCTTCCTGAACGCATCACAGCACATAGCCGACACCTGGAACACACAGACACCTGAACGCATCACAACACCTGGAACACATAGACACCTGAACGCATCACAACACCTGGAACACACAGACACCTGAACGCATCACAGCACCTGGAACACACAGACACCTGAACGCATCACAGCACCTGGAACACACAGACACCTGAACGCATCACAGCACCTGGAACACACAGACACCTGAACGCATCACAGCACCTGGAACACACAGACACCTGAACGCATCACAACACCTGGAACACACAGACACCTGAACGCATCACATCACCTGGAACACACAGACACCTGAACGCATCACAACACCTGGAACACACAGACACCTGAACGCATCACATCACCTGGAACACACAGACACTTGAACGCATCACAACACCTGGAACACACAGACACCTGAACGCATCACAGCACCTGGAACACACAGACACCTGAACGCATCACAGCACCTGGAACACACAGACACCTGAACGCATCACAACACCTGGAACACACAGACACCTGAACGCATCACAACACCTGGAACACACAGACACCTGAACGCATCACAACACCTGGAACACACAGACACCTGAACGCATCACAACACCTGGAACACACAGACACCTGAACGCATCACAGCACCTGGAACACACAGACACCTGAACGCATCACATCACCTGGAACACACAGACACCTGAACGCATCACAACACCTGGAACACACAGACACCTGAACGCATCACAGCACCTGGAACACACAGACACCTGAACGCATCACAACACCTGGAACACACAGACACCTGAACGCATCACAACACCTGGAACACACAGACACCTGAACGCATCACAGCACCTGGAACACACAGACACCTGAACGCATCACAGCACCTGGAACACACAGACACCTGAACGCATCACAGCACCTGGAACACACAGACACCTGAACGCATCACAACACCTGGAACACACAGACACCTGAACGCATCACAGCACCTGGAACACACAGACACCTGAACGCATCACAGCACCTGGAACACACAGACACCTGAACGCATCACAACACCTGGAACACACAGACACCTGAACGCATCACAGCACCTGGAACACACAGACACCTGAACGCATCACAACACCTGGAACACACAGACACCTGAACGCATCACAACACCTGGAACACACAGACACCTGAACGCATCACATCAAGCTGATCTACTAAAGTCTGCTAAGTCACTTCAGTGTCAAATGATTGTACAACCTCAAAGTAATCAGATTACATCTAAGTAGAGTATTTACTCTGATAAACAAACGCTTCATAGAGATTATATCCAGCTGGGATTCCAGTCGTCTGACTGATGAACATGGTTCTAAAAGGAGCTCCTAAAATGACTCCACAGACAGTGAACTACTTTCTCCATCCAGCTGTAAAAACAGACATCAGCTGCTTCAGACTTGGTTCAGGGGTTCTCCATGGAAACCAGAGTTAGTGTGAAGCTCAGACAGTGTGACGGAACCTTCAGAACATCAACCTCTATGGACGGAGGACCAGAACTAAACCTGATTACTGCTCAGAACTAAACTTCCACATGAAAGTTTGCTGAAGAAAATGAGAAGAAGCCTGATGGATGCTGGAGAACATTCTCTGGTCAGATGAAGATCAATGAGTTGGGCTCAGATGGAGTCCAGATGTTTGGTGAGAACCTGACCAGGACTACCACAGTGGATGCATGGTCCTGACAGTGAAGCACGGAGGTGGGAGTGTGATGATCTGGGGCTGCATGAGGTCAGAAGGTGTTGAAGACATTTCTGGATGAAGGTCTGACGAGGAACCAGAATACTGGCTGACCAGATGAAGAGGAGGAACATTCCAGCAGGAGAACATCCAAAGAACAACATCAGACCAGAGCTTCTCCACTAGAACCAAGTGGAACCAGGACCTGGACAGTGTGAGTCCTGAAGCCAGCAGAACCTTTGAGGTGTTCTCCAGAGAAAGGTAGAGCAACACAACCCCTCCAGCAGAGAGCAGCTGAAGAACACAGAAGAATGTGAGATGTGAGCAGAAACGAGTGGACTCTGGTCTCCTCCATGCTCAGGACTGAAGGGATGAAGCTGCTATCAGCCTAAAGCTGCTGATTGAATGTAGAGATACAGAGTGGTAGTTCATAATGAGACATCAAAGAACATCCTGTTCTGTTAGTAGTAATCTGATTACTGTGAGATGATACTCTGGAGTTTTCTTACCTTCTTGTCCGGGTCGGTCATCAGAGGAACCAGCACCACGATGATGTTGTTGTGGAAGTTGAAGTGCGGCAGAGCGAGCAGCAGCTCACAGAGGCAGCGGACGGCCACCTCAGCCAGGCCTCGGTACGACTCGAAGCCCACCGCCTGGCTGCGCTTCTTCTTCTTCTGCTTCCAGTCTGCAGACGGAGGAGAAGATCACACTCTGATGCTGAGCAGAGGACAGGTGTGGGCGGGCCGGGTCCTACCTTTGATGGTCTGCTCCAGGTCCTCCAGGTAGAACTTGTACTGACTCACCAAGCCTTCCTCAAACTCCCGCAGCTGTCGAGTTTCCTTCTTTACCTGCAGCAAGCGAACAACGGTCAACATCTACCAACCTCGATATATTCACTAACAGACCCGGGTCTGAAGGATCAGGAACATTCTGTCTCAGAGTGATGCAGAAAAACTAGTTCATGCTTTTGTTACTTCCAGGCTTGACTATTGCAATTCCTTATTATCGGGTTGTCCAAATAGTTCTCTCAAACATCTACAGTTGATCCAAAACGCTGCTGCGAGAGTACTGACAGGAGTTAGCAAAAGAGATCATATTTCCCCGATACTTGCTTCTCTTCACTGGCTTCCTGTTAAATCCAGAATAGAATTTAAAATCCTTCTTCTGACATATAAAGCTCTTAATAACCAATCTCCATCATATCTTAAAGATCTGATAGTACCTTATTATCCTAGTAGAACTCTTCGCTCTCAAGCTGCAGGCTTACTTGTTGTTCCTAGAATTTCTAAAAGTAGAATGGGAGGCAGAGCCTTCAGTTATCAGCTCCTCTCCTGTGGAACCTGCTCCCAGTTTGGGTTCTGGAGGCAGACACCCTCTCTATTTTTAAGACCAGGCTTAAAACGTTCCTTTTTGACAAATCTTATAGTTGGGGCTGACTGGGTGACCCACAGAGGTTCGGCTTGTGTCTTCATTGCACAGCTGACTCCTTCTTGGACGTCCCTTCGTTCTGCCTCTAGTCATGCTGCTATAGGCCTATAGGCTGCTGGGGGACTTCTCTTGACGCACTGAGCCCTTCTCTATCTACCTTTACATTTAATATGTATACCGTTATTGCAGTACATTCACTCTGTTTCCCCCTGTGCTATTTCTCCGAGTGTCCCTGGTCCCAGAGCTGGATGCTTCAGATCTGTGGTTGATGTTCCACCAGCTGGTCCAGTCTCCATCATGTCCACTGTGGGATGCTGCTGCTGACCTTCCTCCAGCCCTCTGCTTCCAGCTCCCTTTTTCCACCAGTCAACTCTGCATCGCCTTCACTATACTGTTATGCTAACTTACATACTGTTTGAATTTTACTGCTAGCTATATATGGAGTATGTTTAATGTCAGAGCCGTACATCATCAGAGTAAACTATGAGTCAGTTTTCAATGTTAGCTTATACTTTGTCTGTGTCACATATCCTGTCATACATGTATCCAAATGTGTGTTGTGTTTTCCTTGCTTTCCCACCCCTCCCTCTTCTCCCATCCCTCCCCCTTGCCCTCCTCTGTCCTTCTCAACCCCCCCGGCCAGCAGGCAGATGGGTCCCCCCTATATAGAGCCGGGTTCTGCTCGAGGTTTCTTCCCTGTTAAAAGGGTGTTTTCCTGCCACTGTCTCCTTTGGGCTTGCTCTGGGGGTCAGGCATATGGGTTCTGTAAAGCGTCTTGAGACGATTTGACTATAATTGACGCTATATAAATTGAATTGAATTGAATTGAATTGAATCTGGATCGCTGGTACCTTGGCGGTTTTCTCTGCGGCGGTCAGCGGTCGGATCCTGTAGGTGGGAACGATGTCTTTGAAGATCTCCATAAGAGAAACCATCACCAGCTTCCTGACGGTCACCGCCACGCTGGGGTCGGCCTCCATCAGCATCCCCCTCAGCTCCTTCAGCCGCTTCACCTGAAAAGTCGACAGAAAATCACGTACCGCCCCTTTAAATCACATGTTCCGCCAATTAAAATCACCCGTACTGCCCCTTTAAACATCATGTACCGCCCCTATAAATCTCATCACACCACCACCCCATTAGAAGTGGTTCTGATTCCAGTCTGGACCAGAACCTCGGTCTTACGCTGCTGATGGGGTCGGACACGATGGCTGATCCCAGGCTGCCGATGGTCATCTTCTTCTGGTTGATCTTCTCCACTCTGAGCCGCTCTATCTGAGCCGGAGTCAGCTGAGGCAGCGCCACCTCTGGACAGGAGGAGAAACGAGAGGACACGCTACAGTCAACACGCTAAGGACAAGACACGCTACAGTCAACACGCGAAGGACAAGACACGCTACAGTCAACATGCGAAGGACAAGACACGCTACAGTCAACACGCTAAGGACAAGACATGCTACAGTCAACACGCTAAGGACAAGACATGCTACAGTCAACACGCTAAGGACAAGACACGCTACAGTCAACACGCTAAGGACAAGACACGCTACAGTCAACACGCTAAGGACAAGACACGCTACAGTCAACACGCTAAGGACAAGACATGCTACAGTCAACACGCTAAGGACAAGACATGCTACAGTCAACACGCTAAGGACAAGACATGCTACAGTCAACACGCTAAGGACAAGACACGCTACAGTCAACACACTAAGGAAAGGACACACTACAATCAACACGCTAATGACAGGACACGTTACAGTCAACAGGCTACAGTCAGAACGCGCCACAGTCAGAATATGCAACAGTCACAACACGCTACAGTCACAACAAGCAACAGTCAACACGCTACAGTCACAACACACTACAGTCAACACACGCTACAGTCACAACACACTACAGTCACAACAAGCAACAGTCAACACGCAACAGTCACATCACGCTACAGTCACAACACGCAACAGTCAACACGCTACAGTCACAACACACTACAGTCACAACACACTACAGTCACAACACACTACAGTCACAACACACTACAGTCACAACACACTACAGTCACAACACACTACAGTCACAACAAGCAACAGTCAACACGCTACAGTCACAACACGCTACAGTCACAACACGCTACAGTCACAACACGCTACAGTCACAACACACTACAGTCACAACAAGCAACAGTCAACACGCTACAGTCACAACACGCTACAGTCACAACACGCTACAGTCACAACACACTACAGTCACAACAAGCAACAGTCAACACGCAACAGTCACATCACGCTACAGTCACAACACGCTACAGTCACATCACGCTACAGTCACAACACGCTACAGTCACAACAAGCAACAGTCAACACGCTACAGTCACATCACGCTACAGTCACAACACGCTACAGTCACAACACGCTACAGTCACAACACACTACAGTCACAACAAGCAACAGTCAACACGCTACAGTCACAACACGCTACAGTCACAACACGCTACAGTCACAACACGCTACAGTCACAACACGCTATAGTCACAACACGCTACAGTCACATCACGCTACAGTCACAACACGCTACAGTCACATCACGCTACAGTCACATCACGCTACAGTCACAACAAGCAACAGTCAACACGCTACAGTCACAACACGCTACAGTCACAACACGCTACAGTCACAACACGCTACAGTCAACATGGCACAGTCAGAACACGCACAGTCAACACATAACAGTTAACATGCTACAGTCAGATCATGTTACAGTCAGGACATGTTACAGTCAACATGTCACAGATGAGGAGGTGTTACCGTTGTCTGACTCGTCCGGTTCAGCTGCAACTTCTTCTTCGTCTTCATCTTCTGGCTTCTTTTCTACAACTTGAATGAAACAGAGCAGACGTGTTAATTCCTCCTCAGGTGATGAGTATTCAGTGATCAATACTCAGTGATCAATACTCAGTATCGTGTTACCTCTCTCGATGCTCTGAGGGATCAGTCCTGTCTTGTCTTTGATGGGCAGCAGGTGGATCACCTCCTTCTCCTCCGTTCTCGCCATCTTTCTGGGAACCTTCTCATAGTTACGAACCACCTCCGAGCTGCGCTTCTTACCGCCGTGCACCGGCCCGCTGGGACGCCACGACGCACAAACAAACACACCTCAGTCAGTCAGTCGGAACCGCCCACTTTCAACTCAGCATCCTGTATGTGTGTGTGTGAGTTACCATGACGACAGATCTCTGGTGATGAAGGAGGCTCGTTGGGCCAATGAGGTCATCTGCTGCAGGTCGTCGTCCTCCATCATGTCTGTGGGCAGCGACTCCAGAAACTCCTCCTCCTCCTCACCTGTCAGACACACGGCAGGTAAATCTGCTGCATCATGTTTAAATCTGCTCCATGTTTAAATTTGCTGCGTCATGTCTAAATCTGCTCCATGTTCAAATTTGCTGTGTCATGGTTAAATCTGATCCATGTTTAAATTTGCTGCGTCATGTCTAAATCTGCTCCATGTTCAAATTTGCTGTGTCATGGTTAAATCTGATCCATGTTTAAATTTGCTGCGTCATGGTTAAATCTGATCCATGTTCAAATTTGCTGTGTCATGGTTAAGTCTGATCCATGTTTAAATTTGCTGTGTCATGGTTAAATCTGATCCATGTTTAATTTTGCTGCATCATGGTTAGATCTGATCCATGTTTACATTTGCTGCATCATGCTTAAATCTGATCCATGTTTAGATTTGCTGCGTCATGGTTAAATCTGCTCCATGTTTAAATTTGCTGCGTCATGGTTAAATCTGATCCATGTTCAAATTTGCTGTGTCATGGTTAAATCTGATCCATGTTTAAATGTGCTACGTCATGGTTAAATCTGATCCATGTTTAAATTTGCTGTGTCATGGTTAAATCTGATCCATGTTTAAATGTGCTGCGTCATGGTTAAATCTGATCCATGTTTAAATTTGCTGCATCATGGTTAAATCTGATTCATGTTTAAATTTGCTGTGTCATGGTTAAATCTGATCCATGTTTAGATTTGCTGCATCATGGTTAAATCTGCTCCATGTTTAAATTTGCTGCATCATGTTTAAATCTGCTCCATGTTCAAATTTGCTGCGTCATGTTTAAATCTGCTCCATGTTCAAATTTGCTGCGTCATGTTTAAATCTGCTCCATGTTCAAATTTGCTGCGTCATGTCTAAATCTGCTACCAGTATACAGTGCTGCTATCTGACTGGCTGTTACACAACATGACTGACAGCCAATCACAACTACTGTTTACTCGGAGGAACCAATGAGATCACTAGCAGGAAGTACTGAGGGTTTAGCAAACAGCAGGACACCAGACTTCCTGTTACACAGAAAAGACCAGTAACTCTCTGTAGGTGTTAACAAGTGCTGATGCTGCTAAGCTAATGCTAACACTGAGATGCTAGCTGCAGCTCTTAGCCTGCGGCTAACGCTAGCTGTAGCAGCGTAGCATGTTTCCAAAGTCAGATTAACTTTAACTCTGTTTAAGTGACTGAAAAACAACCAGAGACTGAACTAAAAGCACAAACATCAACACAAACAACACAAACACAAACAAACAACACAAACATCAACACAGATCAGGACATTAGCTGGCTAATGCTATGCTAATGCCAACAGCTGAGTTGGCGGGCAGCCACAGATTAACCAGAGTCTGGAAACAAAAACTAATAAAGCTTTAAGATGTGGAGCTCAGAGGCAAAGAAAAGAGAAGAACAGACAGAACGGTTATTGATCTCAACTGATCGATCAGTAAACAGCGTTGTAGCGTAGCGTGAAGCTCAGACCTTCACTCCTAGTTCTACTGTTCATGTTCAGTTTGGTACCATGGTTACGAACCATCGGCCTGATCACCAATAACTGATACCAGCTGTAAGGAACCAAACTGATCGATCCGTCATGATCAATAAATAATCCAACTAACGAAACATTTTCCTCCTGAAGCCTGCAGATCTGAGGATCTTCTAGAGTTCTCCTGTGAAAGGAGCTGCAGCTACAGAGAGGGATCCAGGTGTTATCCAGGTACCTCTCACCTGGTGGGCTGCGGTAGGTCTCTAGGGGGCGGGGCATGTCTGAGGCCACGCCCTTCACCGCCTGTCGCAGCCTCTTCTGCTCTTTGCGCTGCTTCTTGGCGACGTTCTGCTGCTTCATCTGCCGGTTCTTCAGCTTGTTCTCCAGCTTCACGCCGCTGGTCTTCAGCAGGCGGCGGAACGTCGGCCGGCGCTTCTTGGACCGAGGCTGGAGACGGAACAGAGAACCAGAGCTGTTAAACCTGCTCAAAGTACCAGAGATACTGACAGAAGGTGCTCCATGGACCTTCAGTCATCTTCTGGAAACACTTTATCTTCATAGCAGCTTCAGGAAGAAATCAGCTGGACTTCTCTGGTCGGTTCTGGAAGACGATAACCTACAAGGTCCAGACAGGAACCAACACGACTGCCGGTTCCTGTCTGCACCTTGTAGGTTGTCGTCTTCAAGAAGCTCAACTGGACGTCTCTGATAGGTTCTAGAAGACCAGCATCTAGAAGGTTCTACCAGAGAACGTCCAGCGGATTTCTTCCTGAAGCTCCTCCGACCACCAGGACTGGATGACTGAGGATCTTTACTGGAACATTTTATTTTTTTAAAATGCTGGCAGTAGAAACAACATCTGCAGATGTTAGATTTTATTATTTTACATTTTAGTCAGATTCTAATGAGAAAAAACAAAATCCACTGTTTCCTGTTCAGTCATTGAATGAGTCGTTCCTTCAGTTTGTTTGGGGACGAAAATATGAAAATAAAACCACACAGATGGTGGAAATAAAGAAAATGAAATAATTATAGAATTTAAAAACACTCCAAACATCCCCAGAGGTTCCTGTTAAACATGAGCAACTTACTAATCCTAAATTAAACGGATTAATGATGAATACATTTGGAAATCCAGTTTCCTGTCTGGACTCAGGAAACCTGACTACAAATTAGACCACGGGAGTCAAAGTCATGAAAAAACGAAAACACAAAACAATAAAAACAACGTATTACAAAAAATAAGACACAAAATGACACAACTGAGAAAAACAAAAAGAAAAATGGACAAAAAAGACAAATGACACAAAACAAAGATAAAAAATGTGATAAAAAAGTTACAAAGCGGCAAAAAATGGACAAAAACTAGACAAAAAAGTAAAAAACAAAAACAAGACAAAATACTACAAAATGATACACAAAACGACTAAAAATTAGACAAATGACACGAACCAAGACAGAAAAAAGACAAAAAAACGACAAAAATAAGTTAAAATATCACAAAAAATGAGACACACGACACAAAACAAACGAAAAAATTACAAATAATTACACAAAAAAGTTACAAAATGACAAAAACAAGACTAAAAGCAACAACAAAAAAGACAAAATATTAGAAAAAGTTAACACAAAACAAAAAAACGACAAAACGAGAAACAAAAAGACAAAAGTCAGACAAAAAAACGAGACAAAATGTTACAAAAATGAGACAAAACGACAAAAGAACAAAGAACAATCCAGTATTTTACTTTACGATCAAACAACGTGTCATAGTCTGGAAATGATTTTAAATTTATAGTTTTACTAATTTACAATCTGCAGTTAATGTCTTCTCCGTAGTTTTTACACTTTGAGGACCGAACTGGACCCTCTGGAGGACCACTTTAGGCCCACGGGCCTCATGTTGGACACAGTCTCAGCAACCAGAGTCCAATCAAGAACCGTCAGTCTAAACCAGTCTAAGTTTAGCCTGTCGGATCCTGTCTGGACCCTGGTTCTGGACTCTGTTCTGGTTCTGGACCCTGGTTCTGGTTCTTGTAACTCACCGGCCCCATCTTGGATCAGACTCTCCGACCGTCTCCACACAACCAGCAGAACTCCGTCCTCCTCTCGCGGCTCTCTGAGTGTTTTTGGCCGCACGCGTGTCGAGCAGAGACCCGGAAGCAGAGACCGAAGTCCGGCCTCGTGTCGCTCACAGCGCCTCCAGCGGCAGGACGGAGGAACTGCATCATGTGGTCGGTTTATTGCCCATTAGAAATGAGAGCAGGAACATAAACTGAAGAAGGTGAATTCAGCAACAAACAAACAGAACTCTTTCCCATTCAGAGGATCATTTTAATTCTGTTTTAATTAACTTTCTGTTCGTCACTGGCTGCTGTGTGCAGCTGGTTTAAAGACCTGTAAAGATAATCATTTATAATATTTGACACCTTCTCTAAGGTTTTTTTACTGCTTTTCTTACTGTCAAGCACCAGAAATAAAGTTTATTCTAAATATTCAGAATTTTGTGATTTGTTAACCCTCCTGCTGTCTTCATTTAAAGGCACCAAAAATATTGTTTCCTTGTCTGAAAAAAATCAATCAAAAAAAATTTGCCAAAAGATTTCCCAAAAATGTTGAAAATGTGGACATCAGAAGTTTCACTGTGAGAATATCCCCCCCCACATCTTCATACTTTAAAACGGGTCAATTTTGACCTGCAGGACGACACGAGCGTTAAACTAAACATCATCAGATTGAAGTCTGTGTCTCTATTGTTGTTATTGTTCTGTTTACTTTGTTTGTCCTGTTACTGCTCGACTGTTCACATTTAGTTACTGTGTTACTGTTATTTATTCATGTCTTTTGGACACTCTGCGCTCAGTACTTGTGTTTTACTACTAAATGTGTATATTCTACTACCCTGTGCTCTGGTCAGACTGTTTCCTCCAGGATGAACAAAGCTGATCTGACCTTAAATCAAACTCTGATCTATGAACTGTGTAGAACTCTAACAACTCTGAGTGCTGCAGCTTTAAGGCAGATGGACGGATGTGCTCCTCCAGATGTTTTAGATTTTATTCAGATTTTCCAAATACATGAAAAACGTCATTTAGAAAATTATAAAATGTGTTTATGTACACATTTACACTAACGCTCATGGTTAACTTAAATCCACAGCTTCAACCAATCAGAGAGCAGCATTAGGAGGGGCGGGGCTTCAGTCTCTACAGCCACTGAGGCTCATGGGTAAATCAGGAGAACCAAGGCTCTGATTGGCCAAACCATTTTCCAACAACTGAAACATAACCTCTGCGTGTGTTCATGCGTAGCTGCATTTGTGCAGCTTCAAGTTGCGCTGGTCCGAGTATCTCTTTCCGCATTTGTCGCAGATGAACTGCTTCCCGCCGGCGTGCACGTGCCTCTTGTGCGTCCTCAGGTGGCTGCCCTGGCTGAAGCTCTTCCCGCAGATGTCGCAGGCGTACGGTTTCTCTCCGGTGTGGATGCGCAGGTGCAGCTTCAGGCTGTTGGCGTTGTTGAACTTCTTGTCGCAGGAGCTGCACTCGAACGGCTTCTCGCTGGAGTGCGTCCGGCCGTGGGAGTTCAGGCTGCTCTGCTGGCTGAACGTTTTGCCGCATTCCTGGCAGCTGAACGGCCGCTCGCCGGTGTGGACCCTGCGGTGGATCTTCAGGTTCACCGCCTGCCGGAAGCTCTTCCCGCAGAGGTCGCAGCTGAAGGGTCGCAGGCCGCTGTGTATGCGCTGGTGGTTCTTGAGGTTGACGGCGTGTCGGAAGGTTTTGTGGCACTGCTCGCACTTGAAGGGCTTCTGTCCGGTGTGGATAAGGAGGTGCGTCTTCAGCGTGACGGCGCGGGTGAAGCCTTTACCGCAGACGCTGCAGACGAACACCTTCTGGCCGGTGTGCGTGAGCTCGTGGCGGTGCAGGTTCTGCAGCAGGTTGAAGCGGCGTCCGCAGACGTCGCAGCTGTACGGTTGCTCCCCGGTGTGGATGATGGCGTGCGTCTTCAGCTGCGCCTGCTTGGAGAAACGTTTCCCGCATTCCGGACACTGGAACGGCCGCTCGCCGGTGTGCGTCCGGACATGGCTCTGCAGGCTCTGCCGCTGTCGGAAGGCGCGGCCGCAGACGTCGCAGGAGAACGGCTTCTCACCGGAGTGGATGCGGCAGTGGGACTTCAGGTTGCTCTGGGTGGAGAAAGATTTGCCGCAGGTGTTGCAGATGAAGCATTTCCAGGTGACGCTCTGCAGGAGGAACTCCGAGTCGGAAACCTGCGACGGCTGCATGTCGGACGGCGGCTCCTCAGAAGATTCCAGCTGCGCTCCTGCAGCAAAACACGCATTCAGTCGGTTTATCAACGTCTTCATTCATTAAATCATCTGACTGGTCGTTTATGAACACTAAAACCTGAAACAACAAGTCTCCACACCATAGGCGTTTCTAGCCCATTTTTGGGGGTGCTTCAGCACCCCAAATTGAATCCCAGCACCCCTAAAATTTAAAAGATTTTTATTTTTATTTTTTGTGTCGCATGTCCTTTTTTTAACAAACCAGAAAAGTGTAAAAAAAACCATACAGTACTTGGGTGATACGTAATGTTTTAACAACAAAAATACAGCACCCCCTCCCCCCATCTTGCCTCAAAATGGTTTGATCCTGCTCAACTTGCCCAACTCGGGCTCTGAGCCTCTACCTGCAGAGCTAAGCGCTGCCCCACAGAAGGTAATGTGCCGTAGTGGTGTGAGTACCTGGTTTGAACTTCTACCACTCAATACCAACACATTATTATCATTACAAGTCCTCATTTTTGCTACATTTAATCAAAGGTTACTGTTTATGTTGTTAGGTAGGAGTTAGCTTACGTTTTTTCTTGCTGGCAAACATTACAGGTGGTCAGTGTCTGTTTGAACTGGACTGAGAGAAGCTAGCTGTTGTGTCAGTGCATGAATTAATATTAAAGCCAAGGTGCTACTGACTAGCTAACTGACTGGATGCCCATTAACATAACTCCTATTGTGTGTGTGTGCAGACAGACAGCCTCATCATGGACATAAGACTGTTTTTTTTTTTTTTAAAGAGCCAGGTTCAGGTAAGAGTGTACGATCAAATGGTTTATCTATCAAGAGTAATGTTGTAAGTTGGATCAATGTATCAGTGTTTATATCTGTTATCAGATATAAAACACAGTGTTTGGTTATTTGCCTTTAGATTGACATTACAAAGAGAGAGAGAGGACGTTATTTATTTGTATTCTTATTGGTATTTTTTCATATTTATATAATTTTTCCTCTAACTGAATACAATCTATTTGTGTATGATTGTCAGTCCAAAGAGGGAGAGATGAAAAAGGGGAAGGAGAGGAAAGAGTGCAAAGTCAGGAAGAACCAGGTAAGAAAACAAAGAGAATAGTGGCACACAAACTGTTAAGATGACAAAGAAAAACATCCTTTCACAATATAATTTTACATATATGTCATAGAGGTTCTGTGTTCTCCACACAGTAAATGCTTTCCAGAAGCACACTTAACAGATATCAGTGGACTTCATTCTAAACAGAACATCATTACATTTTCCTAATTATCTATTTGTTTTTCTATTTGTTTAATTTCACTATAAAAGGAAGAGAACAAGGAGAGACTCTGGGAGATGAGAGCATGCAGACCAGGGAAAGAAATGCTGTGCATCACATTTCAAATAAAAGTCAAAAAATAAGTCCTAGGTACATTTTTGTTTTTGTTTTTTTGGTGCTTGGTATAGGGGGCTGGTTTACTCCACAAACATACATGCTGTTTATGTTGAGGAGCTGCTGTATCTAAATGAGTCGTCTTTTCCCAGAAATTAGGACTACGATATGTTTCTTTTAAGATTTCAGTGCATTCCTCCTTTGCGGTGATTCCGCATTTAAATAAACTTTATCAGATTGGATGGTTTAGTCACAGACCTTTTCAAAAAGTGTTATGCTTTTCTTTCACAAATGTGGGAGTGAAACTGCATTAAAACGTACAAAACAATGAAGAAATTTATCTTGCCTGGCACCTCTGGGTGCTCAGCACCCCTAAACCTCTGATCCTAGAATCGCCCCTGCTCCACACAATGTTTAACTGGTTCTGGTTCTACAGCAGGATGGATCCACCTGGTTTATAGCAGAAATACAGAACCACGTTGTGGTGCCACAGAGCTGCAGCACTTTAAACAATCACAGCTGATCAGGTATTGATTGGGTACTGACTCTCAGTGATGGCTCCCAGGTCGATGTTTCCGTGTTCGTCTTTAATGGTCACCGCCAACACAAACGGCGTCTCCACGGTTTCCTCCTCTGTCTTCATCTGCAGTTGCAAGAACACAAGCAGGGACAGTTCAGTGAACGCACCACAGACAGGTCAGGTCAGTGAACGCACCACAGACAGGTCAGGTGAGTCAGCAGGTGGAGTCTTACCTGTGGCGCAGGTTCTGCATCAGAGTTCTCCTGTCGGACTCCATACGAGTGTTCGAGTTCTGCAACACACAGATCACTGTTAATGACATCATGACGCGTCAAGCTGGGGGCGGGGCCTAAGTACAGACTCGTGACGTGCCGGGCTGAGGGCGGGGCCTACGTACCGACTCGTGCGTCGTTCAGGTTGCTGAGCACGTTGAGGACAGCGGTCTGAGGCCTCCTGCAGCTCCTCGAGGCCTCCAGCAGCAGACGACCTTCATCCACGATGTTCAGGATCTTCCCCAGAGCCTCGTTCCCCAGAACCTCCATGACGGACGCAAACAGCACCTGAGGACCAGGTGAGGTCACAGGCCACAGGTGGAAGTTTTTCCAGTGAATTCAAGTTTTATTCAAGCCGGTTAAAGACACCCTGAGCTTCATGAACTAAACTAGCTAACCTACAGACCAGAGCTGCAAACATTAATAATTAACTAAAAAACTAATGTGGATCAGAGTTTCCTCAAATGTCTTGTTTAGTCCAGAGATCTTCACTTTGGATTGAAACTACATTTATCTGATTAAAACTACATTTCTACTAATACATTTCTACTGGATAAAAACTACATTTCCCGGCGGGCCGCTGGCTGTGAGCGCAGCCGCACTGAGGCAGCTGATCTCGGGTTAACCCTCTCCCTCCTCACCATCGTCTCCCGGCTCTCCGTCTTCGGTCTGGCCGGCTCAGGAGCCTCCTCCCCGGCTCCGCTCTCCGGGCAGCCGGTCCTGGAGGCCGGACTGACCTCCAACAGCTTCTGTAGCTCCGCCACCGCGGCGTGGACCAGAGACTCCATGACGGCGGCCAGCTGGGTGTGCAGCCCCGCGGAGGAGCTCATCCTGCGGGCGGAAGCTAACCGGCTGGAGGTCCCGGTACGTGGGGCATCAGCGGCGGAGCTCCGGGAGGTTTCACCGGTTAACGGGTAAAACCGGAGAAAAGAACCGAGTCCGGTCCGACAACAACACACCACCGGAACACTCACCGATTACGATTCCGAAGGGAAACAGAGTCCGACAAAGGTTCCGCCTCCTCCCCTACTTCCTGTCTACACAATAAAAGGAGGAAAGAGTGTGCGTGCGTGTGCGCGTGGTCCTGCAAATCAAACCAAAGACAACTTATATGACTATAAATCAGCTCAAACAGTAAAAATCTGCAGTAAAGAACCGAAAAAAGTCACTAGAACAAATAATATCTTCTAAATAATGATAGAAAGAAAAGTAGTCCAAATGTTTTATTAAAGCAAGAATAAAAACTACCATTAAATGCCTCCAAAGTGTTAATATTAGCATTAAAAATCAGGATCATTATATTAATGATTAACAAAGCATCAGATTAAATAAAAATGCATTAAATGTTCCAAAGTATTCATGAACCATCTGAAATAAGGTAAAAACGTTCCAAAAGCTTGATCGAAACCCTCAAATTCCTAAATCCACAAAATGTCTTCAAGTAAATGGTTTATCCAAAGCGCTTTACATGATGATACGTCACATTCACACATTGATGGTGGACTCTGCCATGCAAGGCGCTAACCACGACCCATCAGGAGCAATTAGGGGTTAGGGGGTCTTACTCAGGGACACCTCGAGCACAACGGGCCGAGGATCGAACCGGCAACCTTCCAGTTACAAGACGGCCACTCTACCCACTGAGCCATGCCGCCCCGAGTATCCAAGTATCAGTAAAGTGTCAGCAGGTCCTATGGAAGGACGTGAAAGAAGACTGAAGAACACGCAGAAAACGTCCAAAAACACGGATACGATGTTCTGTATGTGACGTTCCACAAATACCTTTATAACTGTTTTAAAACTGGATTTAAAGTCGGGTAAAGGAGCTAAAAAACTAGGAAAAAATATAACATAGTAATGTAATAATAATAAAATAAAGTAGTTAAATAATAATAAAATATAAAATAGCAATATAATAAAGTAGCTAAAATATTAAAAAATATAAAATAACCAAAATACTATCACAAATGAAAATCATAATATAATAAAAAAATAAAGTGGTTAAATAACAATGAAAATATAAAATAACTATCATAAAATGCAGCAGCTAAAATACTAACAAAAATGAAAATCATAACATAATAAAATAAAGGAGCTCCAGCTGCTGCTTCATCCTCAAGAGTCTGATTATTTATCAGCTACAGATCAGCATTTTTACTGCAAGAAAACAATATGTAGGGACGTAACGCACGTGAACTGGATCCACTGGATCCTACCACTAGTAAGATCCAGCGGTGGGATCCAGCGGTGGGATCCAGTGCTACATCCCTACAGGTAGCAGTAGCGTAGCTCCAGTTAGCCCCACTGTGACTCCACTCTGTATCATCAGTCGTCTTTGGAAAGTGAAGTCAGCGTCTTAGGACTGGATATCTGTAAAATGACCTCATAGGTCTTCAGTCTTCTGCCAAAGATCAGCTGGAAATCGGTGAAATGAGGTTCTGATGTCAGTTCGTCTCCAGGTTCTGCGTTCTGTTTACCTTCATTTACCTGCAGGAAGCTACAACCACTGGGTGGCGCTCTGGTCACCTCTGCCACATGAGGCTGATGTTTTCTATCAACCACAGAATTCTAAAAGTGTTCCACAGAACCAGGAGAACATCTAGTCTTTATCGTGTTGTCGTTTGAAGCTGCTCTTTGTGTTTTTATTGTTTTTAGCAGATTTCTGTCACTAAACATGTTCAACATATTCTTCATTTAATGACCACAACCTTTCTCTGTTTCCTGCTTTTTATTTCCACATTTCTTCTGTTCGCTGCCTGGAGTCGAGACATCCTGAATAAAAACACCACAGAAGAAGAAGAGACAGGACTCTCATAAATAAATGTTCTCTTCCACTTCTTCTGGAACTGTTGGGTTTTAAATGCTTTTCTGCTGATTTGAGTTTTTTTCCATCAGTCTTTTGAAACCAAAAGCAGCTTTTTAAAATCTCTCCATGTTTTATTGAAGTGTTCAGATCAGACGGTAAATAACTCAGAGGTAGTTCCATGTTTTACACAGAAATTATTACTGACGTTTGTCATAAATTATTTAAAATACTCTTCATTGAAACCACATGAAAGCATTCAGAAGATCAAAGAAAATTAAACATCTGTTTGTGTTCAGACTGCTGGAGGAAACTAACAGACAGGTTCTTCTGTGGAGAACACACAGAACCTCAACATACAGAACCAGGACGAGTTCTCAACGTTCCTTCATAAACCTGCTGCTGCTCTGAGGAAACCTGACAACTCGGATCCTCACAGGCTGCAGCCGGTCCCGGTCCCGGTCCTGGTCCTGGTCCTACACATGATGAAGGCTGAGGGTCACATGATTGTCAGTCCTGATTCAGGAACATGTGGAACCAGTTGTGTTTGTTTCTCATCAGTCGTCTCAGAGCTCTGAGGAGGAGATCTTCAGGGTTCAATCAGAGAACACAAAGGTTCTCTATGAGCAGCACCTGCTGACGTGAAGAACGTGTCAGGAACATGTCAGGAACATGTGAAGAACATGTGAAGGACTCACTGGGACCACCTGAAGAACGTGTGAAGAACATATTGGGAACATACTGGTAACATGTCAGAAACACATTAAGGACATGCTGGGATCACAAAAGGAGAACATCAGGAACACATCAGACGTGTCAGGAACACGTGTGGCCACCTCCTCTGAGCTCTGATTGGATGCTACGGTCCGTCCTTTCCGTGGCGCTGGCGGTCCGCCCACTCCCTGATGAGGCGGTTTGCGACGGCGTGTGGCGGCGGCAGCCAGATGGCGGGGGGGTCGCCTCTCCTGGGCGGAGCCTTCACCTGCAGAGCACAGGTGATCTCATCCAGAGAGAACCAGCGAGCGTCCTCCAGCTCCGAGTGGTCCACGTCCACCTGAACACAGCAGGTCACATGACCCGTACAGGTCACTGACAGACAGCAGGTCACTGACAGACAACAGGTCACTGACAAACAACAGGTCACTGACAGACAGCAGGTCACTGACAAACAACAGGTCACTGACAGACAACAGGTCACTGACAAACAACAGGTCACTGACAGACAGCAGGTCACTGACAGACAACAGGTCACTGACAGACAACAGGTCACTGACAGACAGCAGGTCACTGACAGACAGCAGGTCACTGACAGACAACAGGTCACTGACAGACAGCAGGTCACTGACAGACAACAGGTCACTGACAGACAGCAGGTCACTGACAGACAGCAGGTCACTGACAGACAACAGGTCACTGACAGACAGCAGGTCACTGACAGACAACAGGTCACTGACAGACAACAGGTCACTGACAGACAACAGGTCACTGACAGACAGCAGGTCACTGACAGACAACAGGTCACTGACAGACAGCAGGTCACTGACAGACAGCAGGTCACTGACAAACAACAGGTCACTGACAGACAACAGGTCACTGACAGACAACAGGTCACTGACAGACAACAGGTCACTGACAGACAGCAGGTCACTGACAGACAGCAGGTCACTGACAGACAACAGGTCACTGACAGACAGCAGGTCACTGACAGACAACAGGTCACTGACAGACAACAGGTCACTGACAGACAACAGGTCACTGACAGACAGCAGGTCACTGACAGACAACAGGTCACTGACAGACAGCAGGTCACTGACAAACAACAGGTCACTGACAGACAGCAGGTCACTGACAGACAACAGGTCACTGACAGACAGCAGGTCACTGACAGACAGCAGGTCACTGACAGACAACAGGTCACTGACAGACAGCAGGTCACTGACAGACAGCAGGTCACTGACAAACAACAGGTCACTGACAGACAACAGGTCACTGACAGACAACAGGTCACTGACAGACAACAGGTCACTGACAGACAGCAGGTCACTGACAGACAGCAGGTCACTGACAGACAACAGGTCACTGACAGACAGCAGGTCACTGACAGACAACAGGTCACTGACAGACAGCAGGTCACTGACAGACAACAGGTCACTGACAGACAGCAGGTCACTGACAGACAACAGGTCACTGACAGACAACAGGTCACTGACAGACAGCAGGTCACTGACAGACAACAGGTCACTGACAGACAACAGGTCACTGACAGACAGCAGGTCACTGACAGACAACAGGTCACTGACAGACAACAGGTCACTGACAGACAGCAGGTCACTGACAGACAGCAGGTCACTGACAGACAGCAGGTCACTGACAGACAACAGGTCACTGACAGACAGCAGGTCACTGACAGACAACAGGTCACTGACAGACAACAGGTCACTGACAGACAACAGGTCACTGACAGACAACAGGTCACTGACAGACAACAGGTCACTGACAGACAACAGGTCACTGACAGACACAGGTCACTGACAGACAGCAGGTCACTGACAGACACAGGTCACTGACAGACAGCAGGTCACTGACAGACAGCAGGTCACTGACAGACAACAGGTCACTGACAGACAGCAGGTCACTGACAGACAGCAGGTCACTGACAGACAACAGGTCACTGACAGACAGCAGGTCACTGACAGACAACAGGTCACTGACAGACAACAGGTCACTGACAGACAACAGGTCACTGACAGACAACAGGTCACTGACAGACAACAGGTCACTGACAGACAACAGGTCACTGACAGACAACAGGTCACTGACAGACAACAGGTCACTGACAACAACAGGTCACTGACAGACAGCAGGTCACTGACAGACAGCAGGTCACTGACAGACAGCAGGTCACTGACAGACAGCAGGTCACTGACAGACAACAGGTCACTGACAGACAGCAGGTCACTGACAGACAACAGGTCACTGACAGACAACAGGTCACTGACAGACAGCAGGTCACTGACAGACAACAGGTCACTGACAGACAGCAGGTCACTGACAGAACAAGGTCACTGACAGACACAGGTCACTGACAGACAGCAGGTCACTGACAGACAGCAGGTCACTGACAGACAACAGGTCACTGACAGACAGCAGGTCACTGACAGACAACAGGTCACTGACAGACAGCAGGTCACTGACAGACAACAGGTCACTGACAAACAAAGGTCACTGACAGACAACAGGTCACTGACAGACAACAGGTCACTGACAGACAACAGGTCACTGACAGACAACAGGTCACTGACAAACAACAGGTCACTGACAGACAGCAGGTCACTGACAGACAGCAGGTCACTGACAGACAGCAGGTCACTGACAGACAGCAGGTCACTGACAGACAACAGGTCACTGACAGACAGCAGGTCACTGACAGACAACAGGTCACTGACAGACAACAGGTCACTGACAGACAGCAGGTCACTGACAGACAACAGGTCACTGACAGACAGCAGGTCACTGACAGACAACAGGTCACTGACAGACAGCAGGTCACTGACAGACAACAGGTCACTGACAGACAACAGGTCACTGACAGACAGCAGGTCACTGACAGACAACAGGTCACTGACAGACAGCAGGTCACTGACAAACAACAGGTCACTGACAGACAACAGGTCACTGACAGACAACAGGTCACTGACAGACAACAGGTCACTGACAGACAACAGGTAACTGACAGACAACAGGTCACTGACAAACAACAGGCCACTGACAGACAACAGGTCACTGACAGACAGCAGGTCACTGACAGACAGCAGGTCACTGACAGACAACAGGTCACTGACAGACAGCAGGTCACTGACAGACAGCAGGTCACTGACAGACAGCAGGTCACTGACAGACAGCAGGTCACTGACAGACAACAGGTCACTGACAGACAGCAGGTCACTGACAGACAACAGGTCACATGACCCGTACAGGTCACTGACAAACAACAGGTCACTGACAGACAGCAGGTCACTGACAGACAACAGGTCACTGACAGACAACAGGTCACTGACAAACAGCAGGTCACTGACAGACAGCAGGTCACTGACAAACAACAGGTCACTGACAGACAACAGGTCACTGACAGACAACAGGTCACTGACAGACAGCAGGTCACTGACAGACAACAGGTCACTGACAGACAACAGGTCACTGACAGACAACAGGTCACATGACCCGTACAGGTCACTGACAAACAACAGGTCACTGACAGACAACAGGTCACTGACAGACAACAGGTCACTGACAGACAACAGGTCACTGACAGACAGCAGGTCACTGACAGACAACAGGTCACTGACAGACAGCAGGTCACTGACAAACAACAGGTCACTGACAGACAACAGGTCACTGACAGACAACAGGTCACTGACAGACAGCAGGTCACTGACAAACAACAGGTCACTGACAGACAACAGGTCACTGACAGACAGCAGGTCACTGACAGACAGCAGGTCACTGACAGACAGCAGGTCACTGACAGACAGCAGGTCACTGACAGACAACAGGTCACTGACAGACAGCAGGTCACTGACAAACAACAGGTCACTGACAGACAACAGGTCACTGACAGACAGCAGGTCACTGACAGACAACAGGTCACTGACAGACAGCAGGTCACTGACAGACAACAGGTCACTGACAGACAGCAGGTCACTGACAGACAGCAGGTCACTGACAGACAACAGGTCACTGACAGACAGCAGGTCACTGACAAACAACAGGTCACTGACAAACAGCAGGTCACTGACAAACAGCAGGTCACTGACAAACAACAGGTCACTGACAGACAACAGGTCACTGACAAACAGCAGGTCACTGACAGACAGCAGGTCACTGACAGACAGCAGGTCACTGACAGACAGCAGGTCACTGACAAACAACAGGTCACTGACAGACAACAGGTCACTGACAAACAGCAGGTCACTGACAGACAGCAGGTCACTGACAAACAGCAGGTCACTGACAGACAGCAGGTCACTGACAGACAGCAGGTCACTGACAGACAACAGGTCACTGACAGACAACAGGTCACTGACAGACAGCAGGTCACTGACAGACAGCAGGTCACTGACAAACAACAGGTCACTGACAGACAGCAGGTCACTGACAGACAACAGGTCACTGACAGACAACAGGTCACTGACAGACAGCAGGTCACTGACAAACAACAGGTCACTGACAAACAACAGGTCACTGACAGACAACAGGTCACTGACAGACAGCAGGTCACTGACAGACAGCAGGTCACTGACAGACAACAGGTCACTGACAGACAGCAGGTCACTGACAAACAACAGGTCACTGACAGACAACAGGTCACTGACAAACAGCAGGTCACTGACAAACAACAGGTCACTGACAGACAACAGGTCACTGACAAACAACAGGTCACTGACAAACAACAGGTCACTGACAGACAGCAGGTCACTGACAGACAGCAGGTCACTGACAGACAGCAGGTCAGTGACAGACAACAGGTCACTGACAAACAACAGGTCACTGACAGACAACAGGTCACTGACAGACAACAGGTCACTGACAGACAACAGGTCACTGACAGACAGCAGGTCACTGACAGACAACAGGTCACTGACAGACAGCAGGTCACTGACAGACAACAGGTCACTGACAGACAACAGGTCACTGACAAACAACAGGTCACTGACAGACAGCAGGTCACTGACAGACAGCAGGTCACTGACAGACAACAGGTCACTGACAGACAGCAGGTCAGTGACAGACAACAGGTCACTGACAGACAGCAGGTCAGTGACAGACAACAGGTCACTGACAAACAACAGGTCACTGACAGACAACAGGTCACTGACAGACAACAGGTCACTGACAAACAACAGGTCACTGACAAACAACAGGTCACTGACAGACAGCAGGTCACTGACAGACAGCAGGTCACTGACAGACAGCAGGTCAGTGACAGACAACAGGTCACTGACAAACAGCAGGTCACTGACAGACAGCAGGTCAGTGACAGACAACAGGTCACTGACAGACAGCAGGTCAGTGACAGACAACAGGTCACTGACAGACAACAGGTCACTGACAGACAGCAGGTCACTGACAGACAGCAGGTCAGTGACAGACAGCAGGTCAGTGACAGACAGCAGGTCACTGACAGACAACAGGTCACTGACAGACAGCAGGTCACTGACAAACAACAGGTCACTGACAAACAACAGGTCACTGACAGACAGCAGGTCACTGACAGACAGCAGGTCAGTGACAGACAACAGGTCACTGACAGACAACAGGTCACTGACAAACAACAGGTCACTGACAGACAACAGGTCACTGACAAACAACAGGTCACTGACAGACAGCAGGTCACTGACAAACAACAGGTCACTGACAGACAGCAGGTCACTGACAGACAGCAGGTCAGTGACAGACAGCAGGTCACTGACAGACAACAGGTCACTGACAGACAACAGGTCACTGACAAACAACAGGTCACTGACAGACAGCAGGTCACTGACAGACAACAGGTCACTGACAGACAACAGGTCACTGACAAACAACAGGTCACTGACAGACAACAGGTCACTGACAGACAGCAGGTCACTGACAGACAACAGGTCACTGACAGACAGCAGGTCACTGACAGACAGCAGGTCAGTGACAGACAACAGGTCACTGACAGACAGCAGGTCAGTGACAGACACCTTAAAACATCTGCGTGTTAAAATCACTGAACAGGTTCAGTGTCAGAAGGTCTGAACTTCAGCAGTCTTTCTATGCAGCACATCTTCCTTAATGACCAGCTTATGGAGGTTTCCTT
>NC_067131.1:32831139-32841139 GCF_021347895.1 Acanthochromis polyacanthus | reverse complement strand
CTCTGTGGTAGCGTCTGCTGTTTTCTATGCAGTGGTCTGCTGGGGAGCAGGGAGCACTGAAAGGGACAGAAAGAGACTGAACAGACTGGTGAGGAGGACCGGTTCTGTGCTGGACTGTTCCCTGGACTCCATAGAGGAGGATGTTGGTAAAGCTCACATCCATCAGGGACAACCCCTCCCACCCACTGCATGACACTGTGGAGTCTCTTTTTCAGCAGCAGACTGAGACACTCATTCTGCAAGAAGGAGCTATCACAAGTCATTCATTCCATCTGCTGTAAGACTTCATAACACCAGCATCACTGGATGATGGTAACATAAACTGGACTCTGTCACATCATCCTTTATCACATAATCTGCACAGTTTTTGCACCATTTGAATTTTTCTTGTCCTTTACATCACTCCATAAGCCACTTTTTCCATCCTACACTCTTGAACTTACTGTGAATATTAGTATGCTTATCATTATATTGTTGTTTATTGTTGCTCTACTGTATGCTGTGTGCTGCTGTAACATGGGAAATTTCCCCGGACACAGGGAGTAATAAAGGATTATCTTATCTCTTATCTTATCTTAAAGAAGGTGTTGAACACAGTTCACTGTGGAGGAGAAGCTTCTAACAGCTGGATCTGAGCACACATGGTAACCATCAGTGTTTTAGAAATAAAAGGAAGTTTGTGGTCCAGCTGCTGTGTTTATCAGACTCATCTGCTGGACTGTCAGCTGAAAGCTCGGTCATGTGACCACGCTGTGGTCCACTAGTGACCGCCCACCGGCCGTGACATGTTCAGGTGCGGTACGTTGCCGTGCATGAAATCAAACATAGTGGACACGCACCTTAACAGCTGTTCAGGGACTCTCATTCCTCCTTCATCCATCTGCTGTCAGACTGAACTGATGCTAACATAAACACATTTCCTTGCACTGCTCTCATTTATTTATAGTGCAGCAATTCTCTATTTATTCATGTTCATCCTACATGCTTGTACATATTGTTCATCCATCCATCCATCCATCCATCCATCCATCCATCCATCCATCCATTCTCTATCCACCGCTTTATCCTCACTAGGGTCATGGGGGGGGGGGGCTGGAGTCTATCCCAGCTGACTGAAGACAGGGGACACCCTGGACATTCTGTTAGTATAATTGTTATATTTACTGTATATTGCTGATGGAACACGGGAAATTTCCCGACATGGGCAGTAAAAGGATCATCTTATCTTCACTGTGTTCTCCATGACGTTCTTAAACTCATTAATGGCTGTGAATGATTCTAGTTTAACCCTCTGGAAGATGATTCAAGGACCATGATGGGAGAACGCTGTTAACTAGAGACGGCGAGAACCCGAGGAACCAGAGACTGCTAGAACCCAGGGAACCATTGAACAACAGCCACTGGGAGGGTAGATGTCTCGATGACTGATCATCATTCATAAACAGAAGACAGGAACCCTGGGACCACCTTTAGTTATCTGCAGAGTCTGACTGCAGCGCTCTGATTGGACGCACTGAAGTGTTCCACCAGGAGAGAGAACCTGCAGCGCCTTCTGCTGGACGAACCTCTTTTCTGTTCATGTTGACAGAAACGAGCCGAACCTCCTCTAAAACCTGAATTCTCGGTTGGTTTGTTTCTTCCAGAACTTTAAATAGATGTTTAGAGAACTTTAAGGTGGACCTGGAGGTTCTGCTGCTCATATTTACCAAACAGAAACGTTCTGCTGCTCCACAGTTCGGATAACTTTGATTCAGTTCCGGTTCGGTTCGGACCCAGAGAGAACAGATGTCCGGTTCTAACGATCCGCAGCTCAGAGAGAGTTTAGCGGACGAGAATGAGACAAATGTGTAGTTTGATAAATACCTGAAGAACGAGGAGACCTCCACCGCCTTCTTCTTCTGCTGTTGTTGTTTTTCAGCCTCACATCTCTGTCGCCCCCTGTCGGACACACCACATTGTTACTATTATTATTATTATTAACAACAGAATTTATTTATTTTCCTCTTTATTTTTTATATTTTACACACACACACACACACACACACACACACACACACACACACACACACACACATATAAAAATGTATCCCTATTTAATTCATTTTGTCATTCAAAGGTTAAATAATAACCCACAATAAATAATAATAATAATAACAATAACCATAATAATTGTTATTTTCATTATTATTTTATTCACAGAATTTATTTTCCTCTTTATTTTTTATTTTATTTATATTTTACGGTAAAATGACATCTTTTCATTATATATTTTGTCATTTAAAGGTAAAAAAACACAAGAAATTATTATTTTTTAAATTATCATGATTGTTGTTGTTAAATTAGCAAACTGTAGGTTTTAATAAATGTCACGGACAAATGAATGCCTCACTTTAAATAGTTTAGTGTATAAATAGTCTAATTTATAAATAACTACATACATACATCATATGTATTATCATTATTTAATGCCTAATAAAAAAGTAACAATTTATTTTGAAATCCCGACTAAACTCAGTGAGCTTCCGGATGCTGGGCGGAAGGACTCCAGCTCCCAGCAGGCCTTGCGGCTCCACACATGTGTATGCGTGTATCGGCGGCATCATGTCGGTGTTTATGGACCTGAACGTGCTTTTCTCTCCGGACCGGAACCGACTGCAGGGCGTCATAGAGACCGCAGCTCACCGTGAGTCTGGGCCGCCGGTACCCGGGTGACGTCACACCGGGTTCCGTTCCCGTATCTTTGCTCTTTTCTGAAACCAACTTTAGAGTTTGTCTATCAGCCAGTTAACGGAGAACCGTCTCCACGTTCTCCAGCCTAAATGAGCACAGAACCACAGAACCGGGCTGCGTCTTTAACGTTCTCATTTATCAGAAAGACAGTCAGAGATGTTTACAAACAAATATGACCCAAAGAAAACAAGGAACACCAGCAAGAACGTCCAAACAGCCTTTAAAGAACCCTGAACCAGACAGCATTCACGTTGTTCTGTTCTGTTCTCTCGAGTCGGGTTCTCTTCACGTTGTTCTCTTCACTCTAGTCGGGTTCTCTTCATGTTGTTCTGTTCTCTTCCCTCTAGTCGGGTTCTCTTCACGTTGTTCTGTTCTCTCTAGTCGGGTTCTCTTCACGTTGTTCTGTTCTGTTCTCTCTAGTCGGGTTCTCTTCATGTTGTTCTCTTCCCTCTAGTCGGGTTCTCTTCACGTTGTTCTGTTCTCTCTAGTCGGGTTCTCTTCACGTTGTTCTGTTCTCTCTAGTCGGGTTCTCTTCACGTTGTTCTGTTCTGTTCTCTCTAGTCGGGTTCTCTTCATGTTGTTCTCTTCTCTCTAGTCGGGTTCTCTTCACGTTATTCTGTTCTCTCTAGTCGGGTTCTCTTCATGTTGTTCTGTTCTCTCTAGTCGGGTTCTCTTCATGTTGTTCTGTTCTGTTCTCTCTAGTCGGGTTCTCTTCATGTTGTTCTCTTCCCTCTAGTCGAGTTCTCTTCATGTTGTTCTGTTCTCTCTAGTCGAGTTCTCTTCATGTTGTTCTGTTCCCTTTAGTCGGGTTCTCTTCACGTTGTTCTGTTCTCTCTAGTCGGGTTCTCTTCATGTTGTTCTGTTCTCTCTAGTCGGGTTCTCTTCATGTTGTTCTGTTCTGTTCTCTCTAGTCGGGTTCTCTTCATGTTGTTCTGTTCTGTTCTCTCTAGTCGGGTTCTCTTCATGTTGTTCTGTTCTGTTCTCTCTAGTCGGGTTCTCTTCACGTTGTTCTCTTCCCTTTAGTCGGGTTCTCTTCACGTTATTCTGTTCTCTCTAGTCGGGTTCTCTTCATGTTGTTCTGTTCTCTCTAGTCGAGTTCTCTTCATGTTGTTCTGTTCCCTTTAGTCGGGTTCTCTTCACGTTGTTCTGTTCTCTCTAGTCGGGTTCTCTTCATGTTGTTCTGTTCTCTCTAGTCGGGTTCTCTTCATGTTGTTCTGTTCTGTTCTCTCTAGTCGGGTTCTCTTCATGTTGTTCTGTTCTGTTCTCTCTAGTCGGGTTCTCTTCATGTTGTTCTGTTCTGTTCTCTCTAGTCGGGTTCTCTTCACGTTGTTCTCTTCCCTTTAGTCGGGTTCTCTTCACGTTATTCTGTTCTCTCTAGTCGGGTTCTCTTCACGTTGTTCTCTTCCCTCTAGTCGGGTTCTCTTCATGTTGTTCTGTTCCCTTTAGTCGGGTTCTCTTCATGTTGTTCTGTTCTCTCTAGTCGGGTTCTCTTCATGTTGTTCTGTTCCCTCTAGTCGGGTTCTCTTCATGTTGTTCTGTTCCCTCTAGTCGGGTTCTCTTCATGTTGTTCTGTTCTCTTCTCTCTAGTCGGGTTCTCTTCACGTTGTTCTGTTCCCTCTTGTCGGGTTCTCTTCATGTTGTTCTGTTCCCTTTAGTCGGGTTCTCTTCATGTTGTTCTGTTCTCTCTAGTCGGGTTCTCTTCATGTTGTTCTGTTCCCTCTAGTCGGGTTCTCTTCATGTTGTTCTGTTCTCTCTAGTCGGGTTCTCTTCACGTTGTTCTCTTCTCTCTAGTCGGGTTCTCTTCACGTTGTTCTGTTCCCTCTTGTCGGGTTCTCTTCATGTTGTTCTGTTCTCTCAAGTCGGGTTCTCTTCATGTTGTTCTGTTCTCTTCCCTCTAGTCGGGTTCTCTTCACGTTGTTCTGTTCCCTCTAGTCGGATTCTCTTCATGTTGTTCTCTTCCCTCTAGTCGGGTTCTCTTCATGTTGTTCTGTTCTCTTCCCTCTAGTCGGGTTCTCTTCACGTTGTTCTGTTCTCTCTAGTCGGGTTCTCTTCACGTTGTTCTGTTCTGTTCTCTCTAGTCGGGTTCTCTTCATGTTGTTCTCTTCCCTCTAGTCGGGTTCTCTTCATGTTGTTCTGTTCTCTTCCCTCGAGTCGGGTTCTCTTCATGTTGTTCTCTTCCCTCTAGTCGGGTTCTCTTCACGTTATTCTGTCTCTCTAGTCGGGTTCTCTTCATGTTGTTCTGTTCCCTTTAGTCGGGTTCTCTTCATGTTGTTCTGTTCTCTCGAGTCGGGTTCTCTTCATGTTGTTCTGTTCCCTCTAGTCGAGTTCTCTTCATGTTGTTCTGTTCCCTCTAATCGGGTTCTCTTCATATTGTTCTGTTCTCTCTAGTCGGGTTCTCTTCATGTTGTTCTGTTCTGTTCTGTTCTCTCTAGTCGGGTTCTCTTCACGTTGTTCTGTTCCCTCTAGTCGGGTTCTCTTCATGTTGTTCTGTTCTCTCTAGTCGGGTTCTCTTCATGTTGTTCTGTTCTCTCTAGTCGGGTTCTCTTCATGTTGTTCTGTTCCCTCTCGTCGGGTTCTCTTCATGTTGTTCTGTTCTCTCTAGTCGGGTTCTCTTCATGTTGTTCTGTTCCCTCTAGTCGGGTTCTCTTCATGTTGTTCTGTTCTCTTCCCTCTAGTCGGGTTCTCTTCACGTTGTTCTGTTCCCTCTAGTCGGGTTCTCTTCATGTTGTTCTGTTCTCTCTAGTCGGGTTCTCTTCATGTTGTTCTGTTCTGTTCTCTCTAGTCGGGTTCTCTTCATGTTGTTCTGTTCCCTCTCGTCGGGTTCTCTTCATGTTGTTCTGTTCTCTTCAGTCTAGTCGGGTTCTCTTCACGTTGTTCTGTTCCCTCTAGTCGGGTTCTCTTCACGTTGTTCTGTTCTCTCTAGTCGGGTTCTCTTCACGTTGTTCTCTTCCCTCTAGTCGGGTTCTCTTCACGTTATTCTATTCTCTCTAGTCGGGTTCTCTTCATGTTGTTCTGTTCCCTTTAGTCGGGTTCTCTTCATGTTGTTCTGTTCCCTCTAGTCGGGTTCTCTTCATGTTGTTCTGTTCCCTCTAGTCGGGTTCTCTTCATGTTGTTCTGTTCTCTCTAGTCGGGTTCTCTTCATGTTGTTCTGTTCTGTTCTGTTCTCTCTCGTCGGGTTCTCTTCATGTTGTTCTGTTCTCTCTAGTCGGGTTCTCTTCATGTTGTTCTGTTCCCTCTCGTCGGGTTCTCTTCATGTTGTTCTGTTCTCTCTAGTCGGGTTCTCTTCATGTTGTTCTGTTCCCTCTAGTCGGGTTCTCTTCATGTTGTTCTGTTCTCTTCCCTCTAGTCGGGTTCTCTTCACGTTGTTCTGTTCCCTCTAGTCGGGTTCTCTTCATGTTGTTCTGTTCTCTCTAGTCGGGTTCTCTTCATGTTGTTCTGTTCTGTTCCCTCTCGTCGGGTTCTCTTCATGTTGTTCTGTTCTCTTCAGTCTAGTCGGGTTCTCTTCACGTTGTTCTGTTCCCTCTAGTCGGGTTCTCTTCATGTTGTTCTGTTCTCTCTAGTCGGGTTCTCTTCACGTTGTTCTGTTCCCTCTAGTCGGGTTCTCTTCATGTTGTTCTGTTCTCTCTAGTCGGGTTCTCTTCATGTTGTTCTGTTCTGTTCTGTTCTCTCTCGTCGGGTTCTCTTCACGTTGTTCTGTTCTCTCTAGTCGGGTTCTCTTCATGTTGTTCTGTTCCCTTTAGTCGGGTTCTCTTCATGTTGTTCTGTTCCCTCTAGTCGGGTTCTCTTCATGTTGTTCTGTTCCCTCTAGTCGGGTTCTCTTCATGTTGTTCTGTTCTCTCTAGTCGGGTTCTCTTCATGTTGTTCTGTTCTGTTCTGTTCCCTCTAGTCGGGTTCTCTTCACGTTATTCTGTTCTCTCTAGTCGGGTTCTCTTCATGTTGTTCTGTTCCCTTTAGTCGGGTTCTCTTCATGTTGTTCTGTTCCCTTTAGTCGGGTTCTCTTCATGTTGTTCTGTTCCCTCTCGTCGGGTTCTCTTCATGTTGTTCTGTTCTCTTCAGTCTAGTCGGGTTCTCTTCACGTTGTTCTGTTCCCTCTAGTCGGGTTCTCTTCATGTTGTTCTGTTCTCTCTAGTCGGTTCTCTTCATGTTGTTCTGTTCCCTCTAGTCGGGTTCTCTTCATGTTGTTCTGTTCTCTCTAGTCGGGTTCTCTTCACGTTGTTCTGTTCTCTCTAGTCGGGTTCTCTTCACGTTGTTCTGTTCCCTCTAGTCGGGTTCTCTTCATGTTGTTCTGTTCTCTCTAGTCGGGTTCTCTTCATGTTGTTCTGTTCTGTTCTGTTCCCTCTAGTCGGGTTCTCTTCACGTTATTCTGTTCTCTCTAGTCGGGTTCTCTTCATGTTGTTCTGTTCCCTTTAGTCGGGTTCTCTTCATGTTGTTCTGTTCCCTCTAGTCGGGTTCTCTTCATGTTGTTCTGTTCCCTCTAGTCGGGTTTCTCTTCATGTTGTTCTGTTCTCTGTAGTCGGGTTCTCTTCATGTTGTTCTGTTCTGTTCTCTCTAGTCGGGTTCTCTTCACGTTGTTCTCTTCCCTCTAGTCGGGTTCTCTTCACGTTGTTCTGTTCCCTTTAGTTGGGTTCTCTTCATGTTGTTCTGTTCTCTCTAGTCGGGTTCTCTTCACGTTGTTCTGTTCCCTCTAGTCGGGTTCTCTTCATGTTGTTCTGTTCTCTCTAGTCGGGTTCTCTTCATGTTGTTCTGTTCCCTCTCGTCGGGTTCTCTTCACGTTGTTCTGTTCTCTCTAGTCGGGTTTCTCTTCATGTTGTTCTGTTCTCTTCAGTCTAGTCGGGTTCTCTTCATGTTGTTCTGTTCCCTCTAGTCGGGTTCTCTTCATGTTGTTCTGTTCTCTCTAGTCGGGTTCTCTTCACGTTGTTCTGTTCTCTCTAGTCGGGTTCTCTTCACGTTGTTCTCTTCCCTCTAGTCGGGTTCTCTTCACGTTATTCTGTTCTCTCTAGTCGGGTTCTCTTCATGTTGTTCTGTTCCCTTAGTCGGGTTCTCTTCATATTGTTCTGTTCTCTCTAGTCGGGTTCTCTTCATGTTGTTCTGTTCCCTCTAGTCGGGTTCTTTTCATGTTGTTCTATTCCCTCTAGTCGGGTTCTCTTCATGTTGTTCTGTTCTCTCTAGTCGGGTTCTCTTCATGTTGTTCTGTTCTGTTCTGTTCTCTCTAGTCGGGTTCTCTTCACGTTGTTCTCTTCCCTCTAGTCAGGTTCTCTTCACGTTGTTCTGTTCCCTTTAGTCGGGTTCTCTTCATGTTGTTCTGTTCTCTCTAGTCGGGTTCTCTTCATGTTGTTCTCTTCCCTCTAGTCGGGTTCTCTTCATGTTGTTCTGTTTCTCTTCAGTCTAGTCGGGTTCTCTTCACGTTGTTCTGTTCTCTCTAGTCGGGTTCTCTTCATGTTGTTCTGTTCCCTCTTGTCGGGTTCTCTTCATGTTGTTCTGTTCTGTTCTGTTCTCTCTAGTCGGGTTCTCTTCACGTTGTTCTGTTCCCTCTAGTCGGGTTTCTCTTCACATTGTTCTGTTCTCTCTAGTCGGGTTCTCTTCATGTTGTTCTGTTCTGTTCTCTCTAGTCGGGTTCTCTTCATGTTGTTCTGTTCTGTTCCCTCTAGTCGGGTTCTCTTTCACGTTGTTCTGTTCTCTCTAGTCGGGTTCTCTTCACATTGTTCTGTTCTGTTCTGTTCTCTCTATTCGGGTTCTCTTCACGTTGTTCTGTTCTCTCTAGTCGGGTTCTCTTTCATGTTGTTCTGTTCCCTCTTGTCGGGTTCTCTTCATGTGTTCTGTTCTGTTCTGTTCTCTCTAGTCGGGTTCTCTTCACGTTGTTCTGTTTCCTCTAGTCGGGTTCTCTTCACATTGTTCTGTTCTCTCTAGTCGGGTTCTCTTCATGTTGTTCTGTTCTGTTCTCTCTAGTCGGGTTTCTCTTCACGTTGTTCTGTTCTCTCTAGTCGGGTTCTCTTCATGTTGTTCTGTTCTGTTCCCTCTAGTCGGGTTCTCTTCACGTTGTTCTGTTCTCTCTAGTCGGGTTCTCTTCACATTGTTCTGTTCTGTTCTCTCTAGTCGGGTTCTCTTCACGTTGTTCTGTTCTCTCTAGTCGGGTTCTCTTCACGTTGTTCTGTTCTGTTTCTCTAGTCGGGTTCTCTTCACGTTGTTCTGTTCTCTCTAGTCGGGTTCTCTTCACGTTGTTCTGTTCTCTCTAGTCGGGTTCTCTTCAGTTGTTCTGTTCTGTCTCTCTAGTCGGGTTCTCTTCATGTTGTTCTGTTCTCTCTAGTCGGGTTCTCTTCACGTTGTTCTCTTCCTCTAGTCGGGTTCTCTTCATGTTGTTCTCTTCCCTCTAGTCGGGTTCTCTTCACGTTGTTCTGTTCTCTCTAGTCGGGTTCTCTTCACGTTGTTCTGTTCTCTCTAGTCGGGTTCTCTTCACGTTGTTCTGTTTCCTCTAGTCGGGTTCTCTTCACGTTGTTCTCTTCTCTCTAGTCGGGTTCTCTTCATGTTGTTCTGTTCCTCTAGTCGGGTTCTCTTCATGTTGTTCTGTTCTCTCTAGTCGGGTTCTCTTCACGTGTTGTTCTGTTCCCTCTAGTCGGGTTCTCTTCACGTTGTTCTGTTCTCTCTAGTCGGGTTCTCTTCACGTTGTTCTGTTCCTCTAGTCGGGTTCTCTTCATGTTGTTCTGTTCTCTTCTAGTCGGGTTCTCTTCACGTTGTTCTGTTCTCTCTAGTCGGGTTCTCTTCACGTTGTTCTCTTCCCTAGTCGGGTTCTCTTCATTTGTTTCTGTTCTCTCTAGTCGGGTTCTCTTCACGTTGTTCTGTTCTCTCTAGTCGGGTTCTCTTTCATGTTGTTCTGTTCTGTTCTGTTCTCTAGTCGGGTTCTCTTCACGTTGTTCTGTCTCTCTAGTCGGGTTCTCTTCACGTTGTTCTCTTCTCTCTAGTCGGTTCTCTTCACGTTGTTCTCTCTCTAGTCGGGTTCTCTTCACGTTGTTCTCTTCTCTCTAGTCGGGTTCTCTTCACGTTGTTCTGTTCTCTCTAGTCGGGTTCTCTTCACGTTGTTCTGTTCTCTCTAGTCGGGTTCTCTTCACGTTGTTCTGTTCTCTCTAGTCGGGTTCTTTCACGTTGTTCTCTCTCTCTAGTCGGGTTCTCTTCACGTTGTTCTCTTCTCTCTAGTCGGGTTCTCTTCACGTTGTTCTTCTTCTCTCTAGTCGGGTTCTCTTCATGTTGTTCTGTTCTCTCTAGTCGGGTTCTCTTC